>NC_090022.1:181765116-182065116 GCF_037176765.1 Anolis sagrei
TCTATCTCTCTATCTCTAGTCTCTCTATCATCTATCTATCTCTCTATCTCTCTATTTCTATCTCCAGTCTCTCTATCTATCTATCTATCTATCTATCTATCTATCTATCTATCTATCTCTCTATCTCTAGTCTATCTCTAGTCTCTCTATCTCTATCTCTATCTCTAGTCTCTCTATCTCTATCTATCTATCTATCTATCATCTATCAATCTATCTTTCTATCTCTCTATCTCTAGTCTCTCTATCTCTATCATCTATCTATCTATCTATCTATCTATCTATCTATCTATCTACACACACACACTGTTTTTTCACTCCTTTAAAATGAAAATAGAAAGAAAAAGTGCCAGGTTCAGACATATGCTAGGAAGAACCCCTTATTAAAGCACAAGAAAGGGTCATTCATATGGAATGGGGGAGAAACCTGCCTTAAAGAAAACAGATTAATCTCCATTTACCCAAAACACTCAGCTGGCTATCCTTTCCAGTGCACCACTGGCTGTTGAAGTGAGAGCAATTTGGTGCTGACCTTCAGGTGTTAAATGCTGAAAGACAAGGAAGGGGAGCCGAAACAGAAAAGCGGCTGCTAAAACCACTGCGACTTTTCTTCTGGAATGATCCAACAAAAAGGCTCAGCTGCTTCATTTACCTGGAAACCTGCAACATTATCTTCTCAAAGCCTCTCACAACCTTGAGCCCTGGCCTATTGCATAGCACCCATAGACAAACAGAGAGGGGGATTTGAACTAGTCTTACAACTACATCAGATGGGCTAAATTCCGCATCGTATGCCATGGAGCCCACCATCTCTCATCCCAAAATGTACATCTACTTCTGGTGGGGCTCCATGACAAAAGGGAAGAGGAACTGGTGTAGGCCGCTATGGCACCAACAGAGGAGGAATGGTTGGGAAGCTAAGCGTCAGATGCTTCCCCCCTCCCCCCCCCCCCCATTGGGATGGAGTAAGGGGAAGCTGGGTGTTCCCCCCACCAGGACCCCACAGATTCACCACAATATGTGGTGAATTCCTATGCTAATGTGATAAAGTTCTAAATCCAACATGGAAATCACTGCACTCATTCATGCCAAGCTTTACTGCTCTACAAAATGAGACAGTCGTCTCAGCCAGCAGACCGTGATTGTTGTGTGCCTTTGAGGTGTTTCTGACATATGCCAATCTAAAGGTGAATATATCATATGGTTTTCTTTGCAAGATTTGCTCAGAGGGAAATTTCTTCTACCTTCTGAGAGTGAGGACCTCTTCACACTGAGCTAAAATGGCGGCATGCACTGAATTACTCCAGGTCACCCATGGAGCCCACCAGCTCCCATCAAACAATGGCTCCGGGGATGAAGGGAGGGTGGAGTTGGCATATGCTACCACCATGGCAACACGGGAGGTTTCCCATGTTGCCATTGGAATCCATGGAGGAAAGCCACACACTCCATACTTCCCCCCATGGAATCACTTTCTGATGAAACTGGGCAATGTGGGATATGAGGAGCGGGGTTTCCCATATACCCACCTGTTAGAGACCCTAAATTGGGTCTTCTTAGGTCCACCTCACGGGAGCACGAAAGGAAGTAGACAGTCCCAAAAAAGATCAAAAAACAAGGTTTATTTTAGTTTCTTCATGAAGAAGACGGACAACCTGACAGCATACGCAGATGCTACCCTTCAAGTGACTGCCGCCTCTTCTTGGCTTTTTACCACCAATATATAACCTCAAGTAAACAAGAACATTTTTTTGTCATGGAAAGTACTCTCTTTGCAGCCCCCTCCCTTGACCTTTTGATGGAAAGTACCTTCTTGTACCTGCAGACTCTGCGCTTAACCACAACCTTTGAACTTAACCACAATACAACTGCCAGCCTCTACATGTCACATCTTGTTTCTTAAAAACATTTTCTTCCGTGTTGTTCTTTTTCTGCAGAGAAAGGGCATGTTTCTCTTTTGTTGTTAATTTCATTCAAAGCCCCTTGCTTAGCATCCTTCACACCAACAAAGTGGAGCAACTCTGGTGGCCATGTGACAAGGTGGTTTGAGTTGCCCAAGGTCACCCAGAGATTTACATTGGCTGAGCAAAAATTCAACCCCTTGTCTCTAGAGCTCAAATTATGCTTCAGATAGTCAAAAGGCTAGCAGGAAAAGTGCAGATGGGGCATGTTTCCCACAATCACACATATTTATCTTCAGATATTCCCATCCCTTGTGCCTGCTCAACTGCCTCTCCTTATTCCCCTTAAACCAGCACTAAAGAAATACTCCAATGTCTGTTCCAGGCAGTTTTATATATGGATTTATTAGGGGAACCATCTTGTCATTGCTTTCAGGAAGTCTTTGACCAAACCGTAGACTAAAAGTACTCCTAAAATGTGGATGTGAATTGGGCAGAGGTCCTTAAGTAAAAGGAAATTACTGTTGTGAGCACTGTGCTGACTTTCTGACCTATTTGCAGTAATGAACTCCTTCAGTAGCAAAATGACATAGACATCTCAGGGAAGTGTTGATTCAGAGTTTCTCTCCTGAGGGGTTATCCCATATATTTTTTTGGAAAAGATGGAGTCGAGTTCAATTAGTAGGCAATCTCCTCTGGCAGTTTGCAGACTAATGCGTTAAATATCCCTCCGAGACTAACTTTCGTAAATACAAGGAAAACAAGCAGTATTCCAGTTATACAAGTTGAGTATCCCTTATTTGAAATGCTTGGAACTAAAGATGATAGGGATCCCCCCCCCCCCCCCCAGATTTTGGGATATCTATGCTTGCATATACTTACATAATGAGATATCTTGGAGAAGGGACACAGGTCTAAGCACAAATTTCATATACATCTTAAAGACATACCCTGAAGGTAATGCCTGTTGTCTCACCCCTTGTTCCTAACTATGAGTAGTTTGTAAGTCGGATGTTTGTAACTCGGGGACTGCTTGTACTGTACCGGATAGTGACTCCCATGATCCAGAATTTCAAATTCCAGTGCACTGAGTCCTGCAGCGAGCATAGTTATTTCCCATATCAGCTGGAGAACTGTGGGAGCTGGAGATGAAGTCCAAAAAGTAATTTCCTAATCTGTACCTAGATCTTAATCTCTATGCTCTTTCATCACATCTAATTGCTACAAGCCGAATGATGCTGTTCTGATCCTATCCTGAGCAACATGGTGATCTAGTTCAGATTAGACATAGAGGCAAAATATGCAACGTCCCATCTTCCTTCCCATCCCCAGTAATGTTCCTAGTCGCTTCCTAAATTGCTCAATGAGTTGTTCAAATAGTCCCATCCTCTCCAAGTGCCCCAGTTTGAAGACACCATTCTGATTAGGCTCCCGTCATCCCATTTTCTAAAGTATCCCAGTTTTTCTCATCCCCTCACTTTCTGTCTTTCTTCTCAGTTTACTTTAATCTTGACAGAATTCAAAGTGGAAAGGTGGTGATCATTCAATTAAATCAATAGGAGAGAAAGGGGGGAAAGGAGCAGCAACGTGCCCTTCCCTGTAGGATCAGGCAAAAGCAAACTTCAGGGACAAATGCAAGATACTCCACTTAGGCGGAAAAAACGAAATGCAAAGATACAGAATGGGGGGATGCGTGGCTTGAGAGCAGTATGTATGAAAAAGATCTTGGAGTCCTCGTGGACAGCAAGTTAAACATGAGCCAACAATGTGATGTGGGGGCAAAAAAAGCCAATGGGATTTTGGCCTGCATCAATAGGAGCATAGTGTCTAGATCTAGGGAAGTAATGCTACCCCTCTATTCCGCTTTGGTTAGACCACACCTGGAATATTGTGTCCAATTCTGGGCACCACAATTCAAGAGAGATATTGACAAGCTGGAATGTGTCCAGAGGAGGGTGACTAAAATGATCAAGGATCTGGAGAACAAGCCCTATGAGGAGCGGCTTAAGGAGCTGGGCATGTTTAGCCTGAAGAAGAGAAGGCTGAGAGGAGATATGATAGCCATGTATAAATATGTGAGAGCAAGTCACAAGGAGGAGGGAGCAAGCTTGTTTTCCGCTTCCCTGGAGACTAGGACGCGGAACAATGGCTTCAAACTACAAGAAAGGAGATTCCATATGAACATGAAGAAGAACTTCCTGACTGTGAGAGCGTTCAGCAGTGGAACTCTCTGCCCCGGAGTGTGGTGGAGGCTCCCTCTTTGGAAGTTTTTAAACAGAGGCTGGGTGGCCATCTGTCGGGGGTGCTTTGAATGCAATATTCCTGCTTCTTGGTAGGGAGTTGGCTGGATGGCCCATGAGGTCTCTTCCAACTCTTTGATTCTATGATTCTACTGAATGCTCTCTTCATTTGTGTGTTCTTCCTTACTGATAACAACTTCCATGTTGACCACACTGTGATGTTGATTGGCCACACATGCTCCAGTTTTCATGTGTGAAATGTTGGAAGATATGCAATCCCTGAATAGACATGCCCTTTGATCAAGTATTTATATAACATGGGTTGTTGTAGGTTTTTAGGGCTATATGGCCATGTTCTAGAAGCATTCTCTCCTGACATTTCACCTGCATCTATGGCAAGCATCCTCAGAGATATATAACGTCATTTTTTGGTTTTGAGTAAATATTCCTGGACCTGCAATGTGAGGTTTGTGTGTGTATTTCTATTCCTGAGCACACTGGGTTTGGTGGTACATACCTTTCCTAGTACACTATCGATAGAGCTGTTTCAACTTACAACATCCCATCAGGGCAATTTCACTTATGAGCCATCCTCCATGCAACTGATGTTAACATCACACTAGAGAAAAAATCCACTTAAAATCCAGTTTTGCAGATTTCTGGGGTTTGTAGTTTATTGAGGCTGTTAAAGGCTCCTCCCTAAACTACAAACCCCAGAATTCTGCAGGATTTTAAGTGGAAGTTTTTCCTCTAATGTGATGAGGAAGCAATTCTATTGACTGGTACTTAGAATCATAGAATAATAGTGTTGGAAGAGACCACATGGGCCACCTGGCCCAATCCCCTGCCATACAGTAAAAGCACAATTAAAGCACCCCTAACAGATGACCATCCAGACTCCAAAGAAGGAGCCTCCAGCACACTCCGAAGCAGAGAGTTCCACTGCTGAACAGCCTTACAGTCAGGAAGTTTTTCCTTATGTTCAGGTGGAATCCCCTTTTCTGTAATTTGAACCTATTGCTGCAAGTCACAGTCTCCAGGGCAGCAGGAAATAAGGCTACTCCCTCTTCCTTATGACACCCTTTCACATATTTACACATGGCAATCATTTCTCCTCTCAGCCTTCTCTTTTGCAGGCTAAACATACACAGCTCTTTAAGACGCTCCTGATAGGGATTCATGGTCTCCAGGCCTTTGATCATTTTAGTTGTGCCTATGAAACATGGAGACATTTGTAACACAAGTGAACATTCTGGCCAAAATCCATCTGCATTGAAAATGGAACCATAATCCTCAGGTGAGGAGAAAAATCTGTTGGGCTCTGGGCCCTCATCTAACAACAACAACAACAACAACAACAACAACAACAACAACAACAACAACACTTTATTTGTAATCTGCCCTATCTCTCCTGGGGGACTCATAAAATCTACTTACCTTTAAAGGTAAAGGTTTTCCAATGACATTAAGTGCAGTCGTGTCCGACTCTGAGGGTTGGTGCTCATCTCCATTTCTAAGTCAAAGAGCTAGCGTTGTCCGTAGACACCTCCAAGGTCATGACTGCATGGGGCATTGTTACTGGCCTTTATGAAGACCATGTTATTTTTAATATGGTCTTTGCAGATCAATTTCCCAAATGGTCACCATGTTTGTCGGTTGCGGGGAAAGCTAGAAACGGTTACACTTGAAAACCTAGCAACTTTATGATATCAAGGTGGGCCATTGTGGCTCATATTTTGGGACTGCAACTCCCACAGTCCCTTGCCATGGACTATTTATTTATTGTGTCAAGAGTGAACCAAAACAGTTGTATTGCATTATAAAACGGACAAACAAACAAACAAAACACAAAAATTGCATACTTGGTATTCTATTAAATGTATTTTGACCAGTAGCTGGCCACTTGGAGTGCCTCTGGTGTTACTATAAGAATGTCCTCCATTGTGCATGTAGCAGGGCTCAGGCTGCATTGCAGTAGGTGGTCTGTGGTTTGCTCTTCTCCACACTCGCATGCCGTGGATTCCACTTTGTAGCCCCATTTCTTAAGATTAGCTCTGCATCTCGTGGTGCCAGAGCGCAGTCTGTTCAGCACCTTCCAAGTCGCCCTGTTTTCTGTGTGCCCAGGGGAGAGTCTCTCATTTGGTATCAGCCATTGATTGAGGTTCTGGGTTTGAGCCTGCCACTTTTGGACTCTCGCTTGCTGAAGTGTTCCAGCGAGTGTCTCTGTAGATCTAAGAAAACTATTTCTTGATTTAAGTCTTTGACGTGCTGGCTGATACCCAAACAAGGGATGAGCTGGAGATGTCTCTGCCTTGGTCCTTTCACTATTGGCTGTTCCAGCGAGTGTCTCTGTAGATCTTAGAAAACTATTTCTTGATTTAAGTCATTGGCGTGCTGGCTGGACTATGTTGCCTTGAGCTGAAACTTTGGAAGTCTCCCTGTTTTCCACTCCTGGATTGTGGCCAAAGTTTGGACCTCTGTTGGGAGGCAGAAGTTTGCATTGGTGTTAATTCACTTTATGAGACCAACCACTGTGTGGGAACTGCTCAGTGTTCAATTGGGTAGTTGTCAGTGCCAGTCCTCTCTGCATTTAATTTCCCAGGGATCTCACTGTCTATAAGCAGTGCTCTGCCTATACAACCTGAAATTCTGGCTAATGCTTTGTGCATCGGACAGGTCATGAAAGCTCACACTGCAAGAAGGCTGTAAATCTTGCACTTTAAGGTGTCACACTGTTGCTCTTGTGGATTGTGAGATTGTGCAGATCACCATCCCCAATGTGGAGACTGGGGAAAGTATTTATGAGGAGACTACAGTTCCCAGCATGCTCCTGAAAATCCCACCAACATGGAGGGTATGGTATATAATCCAGAGTGTCATAGCAGATAATCCACATTGTCTGCTTTGAAGTGGATGATCTGAGTCTACACTGCCATATAATCCAGTACAAATCAGATTGTGTGGATTTTATATGCAAGTGTAGAAGGGGCCTCATTTTCCTTCTTACTTCCAACCTCATCGATTTCCTTCTTTCCTGACTGAGAAATCAGAGTTTGGCATAAACATCTCGACAGAGTGCATCTTCTTGGCTCATCCTTCTGCTTTGGATTATGCAGGTCATCCTGATCTGGGCAGATATACAGAAAAGCCTGCCTCAGACGAAAGCAGAGAGCATGCCGACCTTCTAAAATAAATCCTTACGTCCCAACAGTGACAACAGGTTCCCACTTGCAGCAGATGAGGAATTAGGATGGATTACACTATGTAACACATTTTTTATTCCTGGGTTATACATGTCATTTCCTAATGGTTCTATCACAAAAACATGGAAAAGGTGCAACATCCTGCAGCATATTTTGCTATTGTTTTTCAATGAATATCTCCCTCACAGCCCTATATCCCAGGGCCCTTCCACACAGCCCTATATCCCAGAATATCAAGGCAGAAAATCCCACAATATCTGCTTTGAACTGGGTTAATCTGCATTCACACTCAGATAATGTGGGATTTTCAGCCTTGATATTCTGGGATATAGGGCTGTGTGGAAGGGCCCTCAACCAATTCAACATAGTTTGTGGCAGCCACAAAAAATGAAGTTTCTGGAGTGTAACAACTACTTTCAAAGTAAGTACCACACAAGTAAACTGGAATAACACTTTCAAACCAGGAACAGATCCCCCCCCCCAAATTTTGTTACATAGGGCCCTTCCACACACCTCTATATTGCAGAATATCAAGGCAGAAAACCCCACTTCTACAAAATCCAGATTTTCAAAGCAAACCTTGGTATCAGGGTTTGGTTCCAGGATCCTGTGGATACCAAAATCCGTGGGTGCTCAAGTACAATGCATAGCAAATTGATGGCCCTTATATAAAAGGGCAAAATCAATCCTTTGTCCATAGACACCTCCAAAATCATGTGGCCAGCATGACTGCATGGAGCACCATTATCTTCCAGCTGGAGCGGTACCTAGTGATCTACTCACATTTGCATGTTTTTGAACTGCTAGGCTGGCAGTTGCTGGGGCAAACAATGGGTGCTCAGCCCATTCCCCAGATTTGAACTGGTGACCTTTCAATCAGCAAGTTTAGCAGCTCAGTGGTTTAACCCACTACGCCACTGGGAGATATATACTTCATTTACATAAAGTATATATAAATAATATACTTTTTAAAATATTCCACTCCATATCTCTCTGAGGGAATTCAGTGGAATACAGAACGTATATGTGGCAAACATTCAACAAAGACATACAATACATAGACAGAGGTAAAGGCTTCCCCCTTTTCATCTCCGGTGTCTGAAGGCTGTGCTCAACTCCGGCCATGGGGAGGTGCTCTTGTTCCAGTTTTCCATGCCGAGGAGTCTATGGATGCCTTTCTGATCATATTGCCGGCATGTCTGCATGAGCCCCTGTTACCTCCCTGCCAAAGTGGTATCTATTGATCTACTCATATTTTGTTTTCAAATTGCTAGGTTGGCAGAAGCTTGGGCTCAAGTGGGAGCTCAGTCCGACCCATGGCTTTGAACTGCCAACTTTCCAGTTGGCAATTTTTCTGCAGCTGGTGGTTGATCTGCTGTGCTACCACGACTCATATAATTCAGATTATCAAATGAGATAACCCACATTATCTGCTTTGAACTAGATTATATGACTTTAATCCAGTTCAAAGGAGATAATCTGAATTTTACATAGCAGCGTAGAAGGAGGCACAGTTATTTGAAATGTTGTTATATCATATTGTCCAAAGAATTCCAAGTACAGAGACCCTCTCTTAGAGATTTCTTGGCCGGACTTGTCCAGAAGGGATTTGCTATTAACTTCCTTTGAGGCTGAGAAAGTGTGTCTTGTCCAAAATCACCCAGTGGATTTCCATGACCGAGTAGGCATTTCAGCCCAGATCTTCCAGAGTCATAAGCCACTACTACTCACTGGTTCATCCAATTTCAGAATAATACAAGCCATTAACAATACAATATAGCACCTCTATTAAAAGTCGTTGCTTCAAAAGCCACCCGGCTTTGCATGCCCAAAATTCAGTCTCCAAAATGGCAGACGTTCAAAGGCTCAGGACGCCATGAATGGGAAAGAGGCTTTTTCTTTCTGATTAAAGAGCTTGATGAATGGCCACCAGCTGCAATGGGCAGCACTGGCACAAGATGGTCTGTGCATCTGGCCAGTCCTGAATCAGCCTTGGATGGAAAACCGAAGCCAAACATTCATTTTGTGCTGCCAGGCATGGCTCAAAGGGATCCGAGCCACCTGTGTGTCCTTTGCTGTCTTTTTTTTAAAAAGGTACATGATGAAAAGGAGGAAGGGAATTAAAAAAGAAAGAAAGAGATGTGGCGGCACCTTTAAAACTAAATGGTTTCTATTTTAGCAAGAGCTTTTATAGTTTCCTCTCTCCCTACATTTTCAAAGGGCCGGGTGAAGTCATACAGGTCTTTCAGATCGTTACATTGGTCAGTTCGTATTGATTGGCTTTCTTCATCTCTCTGCTAATGGTTTGGAATTTGTAAAGATAACTCGACTCAACTCTTTCTTTTGCTAGTCTTCCTTTGTAATTCCCTTCTTCAAAGACTGTGACCTGTACATCCCTGACTCTGCCTTGGAACAAAGAAAATAGGTTTGTGGCATACATATTACATACATTAATGCGAGGGTCCTTAAGATATTGCACATATAATAAAATTAATCTTAGAAGGAGCATTACACCCTGGAAAACTGAGTTCACGTCTTTACATTGGTCAATACTATAAAGATCTAAAAAATACTGAATCACCTTGTCCAGCCCTTTGAAAATATACACCAAGAGACACGATTGGATTCTTTCTGGGTGCTATTACATTCTATCCTATTTCTATCTATATGTATAAAAATGCTCTGTGCGTAATGAGTACCTTAAAAACAAAAGAACCAATGAACGAAATCACACCAAATTTGGCAACAAAACGTCTCACAACACAAGGAGTGACCATCACTCGAAAAATTATGATTTTGTCATTTGGGGGGTTGAAATTGCTGGGATTTATAGTTCACCTACAATCAAAGAGCATTCTGATATGTATGCCACAAACCAATGATGGAATTGGGCCAAACTTAGCACACAGGTCTCCCATGACCAACAGAAAAAACTGGAAAGGTTTGATGGACGTTGACCTTGAGTTTGGGAATTATAGTTCACCCACATCCAGAGAGCACTGTGGACTCAAACAATGATGGATCTGGACCAAACTTGGCATGAATATTCCATATGCCCAAATATGAACACAGATGGAGTTTAAGGGAAATAGACCTTGACATTTGGGAGTTGTAGTCGCTGGGATGTATAGTTCACCTACAATCAAAGAGCATTCTGAACTCCACCAATGATGGAATTCAAGCAAACATGGCATACGGGACTTCCATGACCAACAGAACACACTGGAAGGGTTTGGTGGGCATTGACCTTGAGTTTGGGAGTTGTCGTTCACCTACATCCAGAGAGCACTGTGGACTCAAACAATGATGGATCTGGACCAAACTTGGCACGAATACTCCATATGCACAAATATGAACACAAATGGAGTTTAAGGGAAATAGACCTTGACATTTGGGAGTTGTAGTTGCTGGGATGTATAGTTCACCTACAATCAAAGAGCATTCTGAACTCCACCAATGATGGAATTCAAGCAAACATGGCATACAGGACTTCCATGACCAACAGAACACAGTGGAAGGGTTTGGTGGGCATTGACCTTGAGTTTGGGAGTTGTCGTTCACCTACATCCAGAGAGCACTGTGGACTCAAACAATGATGGATCTGGACCAAACTTGGCACGAATACTCCATATGCACAAATATGAACACAAATGGAGTTTAAGGGAAATAGACCTTGACATTTGGGAGTTGTAGTTGCTGGGATGTATAGTTCACCTACAATCAAAGAGCATTCTGAACTCCACCAATGATGGAATTCAAGCAAACATGGCATACAGGACTTCCATGACCAACAGAACACAGTGGAAGGGTTTGGTGGGCATTGACCTTGAGTTTGGGAGTTGTCGTTCACCTACATCCTGAGAGCACTGTGGACTCAAACAATGATGGATCTGGACCAAACTTGGCACGAATATTCCATATGCCCAAATATGAACACAGATGGAGTTTGGAGGAAATAGACCTTGTCATTTGGGATTTGTACTTACTGGGATTTATAGTTCACTCCAATTAAAGAGCATTCTGAAACCCACAAACGACAGAAATGGGGCAAACTTCCCACACAGAACCTCCATGACCAACAGAAAATACTTAAGGCCATCCAGTCCAACTCTCTTCACCAGGGCAAGAAAATATAATCAAAGCCCTCCTGACAAAGAGCCATCCAGTCATAAATAGAGATAGATAGATATGATTCTCTCTCTCACACACACACACAGATATAATATCATAGATTTGAAAGAGACCCTTAAAGAAGGACTATGATATGTCGCATATTCCAGAGTAGGCAAACCAGACACTCTCCACATCAACACTGAGAAAGAAACAACAAGGAATACTGTTTACTCACAAGCAAAAAGGAATTACATATATTAGAAACCAACACTTTCTCATTACTTTATTTTCCAGATCACCAGACTGGGCCACAGCAACGCGTGGCAGGGGACAGCTGGTAACTGTATAAATATGCTTATTTGGGTGAGATCTTAATAATAATAATAATAATAATAATAATAATAATAGAAACAACTGGAAAAGCTGACACAATATGAGGATTTAAAGATTGAACTGCAAAGACTCTGGCACAAACCAGTAAAGGTGGTCCCAGTGGTGATTGGCACACTGGGTTCAGTGCCTAAAGACCTTGGCATGAACTTAAACACAATCGGCGCTGACAAAATTACCATCTGCCAGCTGAAGAAGGCCACCTTACTTAGATCTGCACGCATTATTCGCATTACATCACACAGTCCTAGACACTTGGGAAGTGTCCGACATGTGATCCAATACAACAGCCAACAGAGTGTCTGCTGTGGACTCATCTTGTGGTGTTTCAAATAATAATAATAATCTTATTTATATTCTGCCCTTCTCCCCTAGAGAACTCAGAACGGATTACAGCATATACAGCAGACATAGGTAAACAATCAATGCCTTGCAATCACAGACAACGAGGCACACAGACACAGAAAAGGCAAAGGCTTCTCCTTTCATTTCTGACTTTTGGAGGTGATGCTCATCTCTGGCCCATCTCTGGCTCCATTTCCAAGCCAAGGAGCTTACGCTGTCACCTTCTGGTCATGTAGCCAGCAAGACCGCTTGGAGAGTCTTTTTGCCTTTTTCTGCCGAAGCAGTACCTATTTATCTATTCACATTTGCATATTTTTGAACTGCTAGGTTGACAACAGCAGGAGCTCACCCCATCCAGACATGTAGCCGGGGGGGGGGGGGGGGGGGCTTCAGCCCCCCCCCCCCGAAATTCTCATGATGGTTTGCGAAAAGGCCTTACTGGTGCATTATTTAAACTGTTATGTTTATTCATATCATGATCTGATCACCATACTCAATATATCCCATATGCAAGGGGGTATTGGGGTAATGATACAAAAGGTTTACTAGGCTAGACCCTTTTTCACTCAGACTCAGCCCCCCCCCCGAAACTCAGCCGCCCCCAACCCCCCCCTGAAAAAAATTCACACCCCCATCCCCACCCCTACCCCGAAACGAAATCCTGGCTACGGGCCTGACCCCATCCCATGGTTTCAGAGAGAGGGCCTTTTCAGTGGTGGCTCCTCGACTCTGGAATTCACTTCCTAAGGACATCAGGCATGCCCCATCTCTGGCAGTCTACGGGAAGAGCTTGAAAACATGGTTGTTCCAGTGTGCCTTCCCAGAATAACGAACCCTTAGCATTATGTCCCCCAAAAAAGCACTTTACATTGATTTAGGACAGCTTGTATGTCTCTATCAACACCTCACCTCCTGTATCTTGTTCATGCCTAGCATTATTTTTAAACTTTAATTACATTTGGCCCAGCCATAGATTTTAAATGTGCACTGTATTCTGTTTAATGTTTATGCTTTTTGTGTATGAGATTTATTTTAATTGCTCTGTATTGTATCTGTTATTGCTTGTATTGCTTGTATCGTTGTATTGTGGGCTCGGCCTCATGTAAGCCTCACCGAGTCCCATGGAAGATGGTAGCGGGGTATAAATAAAGTTTTATTATTATTATTATTATTATTATTATTATTAATAATAATAATAATAATAATTTTATTATTTACAGTATTTGTATACTGCTTTTCTCGCCCCGAGGGGGACTAAAAGCGGTTTACACATAAGTAATGGCAAAATTCAATGCCAGTACAAACAATTACAATTATACACTACAATTAGACATAAATCAAGTTAAAAACAGTGCATCCACAAGCAATAAAACAATCATTAAAACAATAAAACAGTCTCGTCTGTCGAATCGCCATTCCAGCCATTGTCTTTGTGAAATGCTGCATACATTTACTTCTACTGCCCGAAGGCCTGGTCCCAAAACTATGATTTTATTTTTTTTCTAAAAGCCAGGAGGGAGGAAGCAGATCTTACCTCATTTGGGAGTGTGTTCCATAGGCAGGGGCCATGAGCTTCTGCTGTCAGCTCTAGCTTCTGCCAACCTAGCAGTTCAAAAACATGCAAATGTGAGTAGATCAATAGGTACTGCTCTGGCAGGAAGGTAACGGCGCTCCATGCAGTCATGCTGGCCACATGACCTTGGAGGTGTCTACAGATAATGCTGGCTCTTTGGCTTAGAAATGGAGATGAGCACCAACCCCCAGAGTCGGACATGACTGGACTTAATGTCAGGGGACAACCTTTATCTTTACCTTTACATTTATAAATATTACAAATATTCATGAATATTGTATAGAATCATAGAATCAAAGAGTTGGAAGAGACCTCATGGGCCATCCAGTCCAACCCCCTGCCAAGAAGCAGGAATATTGCATTCAAATCACCCCTGACAGATGGCCATCCAGCCTCTGTTTAAAAGCTTCCAAAGAAGGAGCCTCCACCACACTCTGAGGCAGAGAGTTCCACTGCTGAACGGCTCTCACAGTCAGGAAGTTCTTCCTCACGTTCAGATGGAATCCCCTCTCTTGTAGTTTGAAGCCATTGCTCCGCGTCCTAGTCTCCAGGGAAGCAGAAAACAAGCCTCCTCCCTCCTCCCTCTGGCTTCCTCTCACATATTTATACATGGCTATCATATCCCCTCTCAGCCTTCCCTTCTTCAGGCTAAACATGCCCAGCTCCTTAAGCTGCTCCTCATAGGGCTTGTTCTCCAGACCTTTTATCATTTTAGTCGCTCTCCTCTGGACACATTCCAGCTTGTCAATATCTCTCTTGAATTGTGGTGCCCAGAATTGGACACAATATTCCAGGTATGGTCTAACCAAAGCAGAATAGAGGGGTAGCATTACTTCCCTAGATCTAGACACTATGCTCCTATTGATGCAGGCCAAAATCCCATTGGCTTTTTTTGCCCCCACATCACATTGTTGGCTCATGTTTAACTTGTTGTCCACGAGGACTCCAAGATCTTTTTCACACGTACTGCTCTCGAGCCAGGCATTGTCCCCCATTCTGTATCTTTGCATTTCATTTTTCCTGCCAAAGTGGAGTATCTTGCATTTGTCACTGTTGAACTTCATTTTGTTAGTTTTGGCCCATCTCTCTAATCTGTCAAGATCGTTTTGAATCCTGCTCCTGTCCTCTGGAGTATTGGCTATCCCTCCCAATTTGGTGTCGTCTGAAAACTTGATGATCCTGCCTTCTAGCCCTTCATCTAAGTCATTAATAAAGATGTTGAACAGGACCGGGCCCAGGAAGGAACCCTGCGGCACTCCGCTCGTCACTTCTTTCCAGGATGAAGAGGAAGCATTGGTGAGCACCCTCTGGGTTCGTCCATTTAACCAATTACAGATCCACCTCACCATAGTTTTGCCTAGCCCACATTGGACTAGTTTCCTTGCCAGAAGGTCATGGGGGACCTTGTCAAAGGCCTTACTGAAATCCAGGTACGCTACATCCACGGCATTCCCCGTGTAGGATTTTTTCCATGTTTTTTGCACTACAAATAAGATCTGCTGTGTGCATAGGGATTCATTTATGTGATTTCCAAACTATCGTCTGGCCCCCAAACAGTCTGGGGGACCATGGACCAGCCCTCGGTTTTAAAAGTTGGAAGTTGAAACCCATCCTTCTGCCCCAAGACCATCTGTTTCCTGGAGGAACTGAAAGATGGGGGTTGTATTTGAATCAGGCCTCTTTGCCTGGATGAGAGTGGAGAATCCATCTCGCTTTCTCCTTTTAACAGCGTTATGGACCATGTCAGACATCAAAGCCCTGATTAAGCCAATACTTTAATTGTATCTTTGTGCTTCATTACTTTTCCCTCTCCCTTTGATGAGGGACAGGCGCCCTCCCTCCTCGCTGCTCTTCCTCCCCCAAATTATCACCCCTCAGCTTAAGTTTTTAGTGCTGATTTGGAAATTGCTGTGCGTCTGTCTTCCCCCATCCATTCCTTTAAAAGAGATCCTATCACTGAGAACAATGTGTCCACTTCTCTCTTCTTTTCCTTCCTTTCTCCCCCAACCCTAAAAGCAACTCGGCCCAGAGTCAAAGGGACATTCACACCTATTTTCTGTTGCCTGGGCTCTCCTATTCTCATGAAGCCCACATTGATTATTGCCCTTAAATTCCTCAGTCCGGTCATAGATAAAAGGATAACCACTTCAAAGGGAAGTGTTAAGAGTTTAACCCCGAGCTAAAAAGAGTGGACAACAAGGTAATTGAGGGTAATAACTGATCACAGACCAGCTTTCAAAGGCACACGTGAATCCTACTTTCAGATGGCTTTAATTTTATGAACATTTGTAGCAGCTTCTTGATGCTTTTGAATCATTACGGGACTTCAAAGTTAGCGAAGGTAACACTCCAAATGGAGAAGCTGACACCAGTGTGTGTGTACACACACACACACATGCGTGCCTCACACACAAGGCTAAGTATGGTTGCTCAAACCTAAGCTTGCAACATGTATCCTAAGATAACTTCAGAACAGGCGTCTTGCCATTTGAATTTGTCAACAGAGAGTCCATTTGCTGCAACTCATTTCTTGCTCTGCACTGCAGAGTTTTGCTTAGCTGGATTTTTTCTGACTGCAGTTGCTAAACTCATAGGAACCTTACCAGAAAAGATTCGCATGAGGAGCTGGAGCTGATAGAGGGAGCTCAACTGCCTCTCCCCGGATTTGAACCTGCGACCTGTCAGTCTTCAGTCCTGCCAGCACAGGTCTTTAACCCACTGCGCCACCGGGGGCTAGATGAAAAATGCCAATTAGGACATTAGGAAGGAAGCATTCAGGACACTCCCAGGTGCCCCCCTCTGTGGGAAATACAAATATAGAGGTGGTCCATTGCAATTGTTGACTCTTGCTTGACTGCTTCAGTTACTCAGCTGGTCTCTATTACTGGCCATTTCGGTGGCAGTCATGCCAAAAAGGGGCCAAGGCAAATTAAGAGAAACCTTGGGCCTCACAAGTGCTTTGTGTGTGTGTGTGTGTGTGTGTCAGGAGCAACCTGAGTAACTGCAAGTTGCTTCTGGTGTGAGAGAAATGGCTAACTGCAAGGATGTTGTCCAGGGGACGCCCAAATGATTTGATGTTTTATCATCCTTGTGGGAGGCTTCTCTCATGTCCCCGCATGAGGAACTGGAGCTGATAGGTGGAGCTCATCTTCTTCTCCCCAGATTCGAACCTGCGACCTGTTGGTCTTCAGTCCTGCTGGCACAGGGGTTTAACCCACTGTGCCACCGGGAGCTCCTCTCACAAGTGCTGAGCCATTGTATTTCCCAGACACATCTCAAGAATAGGGCTGGAAAGTTTTGTTCCAGACTGGAAACTGGTCTCCTTGTTTTTCATACTGCAAAAGCAGTGAAAGTGGAGACCAACTGGCCACTTAGGAAAGTTGTCTGCCCTCTTCCCAATCCTATCCTGACTGATCTGGACCCAGAAGGGCTTAGGCTGTACAGTCAACTCTCCACATTTTCTGGGGTTAGGGCGCAGGGCCCCCAAGAAAGCCAAAAACAGCAAATAAAGTCCCCCTCGATGGACTGTCACCTTGTCACGGTGAGGGGGCTTGCATGTGCCAATGAACCTGCGGGCACAACGACTGGAGTCATGCTCTCCCAGGAGTGGCCACGGAGGAGGTTCCAGACCAAGCACAGTCTGAAGACCCAAAGACCTCAACGGTGTAGCAGGCGGAGGATAACATGGTACATGTTACAATGGTTGTAAAGGCGGAAGAAGGCTGCAACAGATTGAGAAGCCACGGTCATCTTGTTAAACTATGTCACCCGTGAAACCTCACTCTGTGAAGACTGTGTGTTGATCAGTTGTGCACTGACCTCCACACATTAAAAAAAATCACGCACAGGCGTCTTCCAAGGAAAATAAAAACAGGCCAACCAAGGTCCCATGGCAATCAGTGAGTGGTGACGGGAGCAGGACTGTGAAATCTGGAAGCTCCTCATCACAGACTGGCACATGGGTGGTGGATACGGACTCAGTCGTTCTAGCTCAAGGTCCGTGGCAGTTGCGTAGTTCGGCAGCTGTATCCATGACTGAGCAGCCCTTTCTAGGACCCACTCTGCTCAGCCCACATGGGGAAGGGGCTAGAAAAGGTGCCCTAAACATAGTCTGCCTCTTTTATCCCTGACTGGACTGCCTCGTCCAGTGGGGTCACCACCCTGCGGCCAAAAAAGAAAACACCTATGGACCTACCGACAGAACACCATCCTCGGACTATGAGGGATCGCCTAAGTAAGTATATGATTGAAGTCCACTGGAAGCTGACCACAGAATCACACTGGAGGACCTTGAGCAGTGGTTTTCAACTTGTGGGTCCCCAGGTGTTTTGGCCTACAACTCCCAGAAATCCCAGCCAGTTTACCTGCTGTTAGGATTTCTGGGGGTTGAAGGCCAAACCATCTGGGGACCCACAGGTTGAGAACCACTGACCTAGAGACTCCTATGAGTTGATCCTTCAACAATACTAGAGGAAACTGATCAACAATACTAGAGGAAACTGATCATAGAGTCACACTGGAGAATGAAGAGATTCTTAGAAAGAACGTTTTAATCAAATCCATGAATAATCAAATCCACAAAAATGGAGGGATGGCTCTCTGTGTGTGTATATCTATATAAATAAAAATGTAATGTTCGTTTGTGGGATTAACATAACTCAGAAACCATTGGACAAAATGCCGCCAAATTTGGCCACAAGACACCTACTAACCCAAGGAATGACCACCACTCAAAAAATTGATTTTGTCATTTGGGAGTTGTAGTTGCTGGGATTTATTGTTCACCTACAATCAAAGAGCATTCTGAACTCCACCAATGATGGAATTGAACCAAACGTGGCACACAGGACTCCCATGACCAACAGAAAACACTTGAAGGGTTTGGTGGCACTGGCCTTGAGTTTGGGAGTTGTAGTTCACCTACATCCAGAGAACACTCTGGACTCAAACTATGATGGATCTGGACCAAACTTGGCACGAATATTCCATTTGCCCAAATATGATCACAGAGTTTGGGGAAAATACACCTTGACATTTGGGAGTTGTAGTTACTGGGATTTACAGTTCACCTACAATCAATGGGCATTCTGAACCCCACGAACGACAGAATTGGGGAAAACTTCCCACACAGAACCCCCACGAGCAACAGAAAATACTTAAGGCCATCCAGTCCAACTCCCTTCACAAGGGTAAAAAACCTTATCAAGGCCCCCCTGACAAAAAGCCATCCTGCCATAGATATAGATATAGATATATATGATTCACACACACACATATATATAGTATTATAGATTTGAAAGGGACCCCTAAAGAAGGACAATGATATGTTGCATGTTCCAGAGTAGGAAGATCAGACAATCTCCACATCAACACTGACAAAGAAACAACAAGAAATACTGTTTAAGTTTTTATCTTATCTCTTAATCCTTATGTGAACCAAAGCATTCTGCAACTTTTATCAGAAATTCAAATACCGGTATGCCCAAACACAAACTTCCTGAGATTAGCATCCACTGCCATCATTTTCACAATTGCCGACTTGAATAAACACAGTTTGATAATTGGAGAAATGATAGCAACTTAAACAGGGGGCACCTTTAGGTTTTCCAGACAGAGTTGGGAAGTAACTTGCTATTTGAATTAGTTATCAGGTAATGAGTTGCTTATGTGTTTCAAGCTGGAACAGTGTTACTTTTTAAAGTCTGTAATGGAAATTTCAGACTAAGGACCACATCACACTAGAGAATGAATCCACTTTAAATCCGATGTCTGCCTCCAGTTAAAGGCTTCTCCCTAAACTACAAACCCCAAAATTCTGGAGGCAGAAACCGGATTTTAAAGAATTCATTCTCTAGCATAATGAGGCTGTAAATATTGCCTATTTTTCAGTGGAAGAGAAATTGGATGGTGTCCAACTCTCTCATCACCAGCTTGAGGAATGGAAAAGGGAGAAAAGAGGTAGTAATGTGTGTGTGCATATGTAGCTGCCTTGTGTAGCAGCCGAAAATATAACTTTGTCACAAATTTGGCACTTTTCTCAGAATTTCCAAGGTGCAATATCTGATTTCACCACTTGGGGGAATGAGAGAGAATGTGTCTTTAATTTTCAAAGGAACACTCGTGGTTAGTAAGGAGTAATTCAATGAATTACTTTTTTAAAATATTTTTTCTTCAGAAAAGCAAAAGGAAAAAATATCGTTACATAAAAATTATAGATCATACAAAGAAGTTAAATGATCGAAAAACTACACATCTACATTTAATCTATTAAATGAATTACATTTTATTGGTAAGAATCACTATGTAACAAAATTTGAAAAAAATCTGTTCCAGGTTTGAAAGTGTCATTTCCTGTTTAATTGTGCAGTACTTACTCTGAAAGTGGTTGTTTGTTATACTCTAGAAACTTTGTTTTTGTGGCTGCCACAAACTATGTTGAATTGGCTTGGATGAGATATTCATTATTACTCATTGAAAAACTAGCAAAATGTGCTGCAGGATGTCTTGCAAAAGCAAGGTTTTTGCAGGTTAATAAACTTTTCCATGTTTTTATGATAGAACCAATTAGGATATGACATTTATAACCCAGGAACAAAAATTGTGTCACATAATGTAATAAATGAAGTAACTGTTACACATTTCATTTTCCAAACTCTGGTTCCAGAACTTCTTGTTGGATTGCCACTCACTATAACTGTGGTTGACATATCTAATGAATCCGGAGAGAGGCAGATGAGCTCCCTCTATCAACTCCAGCTCCTCATGCAGGGATATGAGAGAAGCCTCCCACAAGGATGATAAAAACATCAAATCATCCAGGCATCCCCTGGGCAATGTCCTTGCAGATGGCCAATTCTCTCACACCAGAAGCAACTTGCAGTTTCTCAAGTTGCTCCTGACTATATATATATATATATATATATATATATATATATACACACACTAGCGGTCCCCTGCCACGCATTGCTGTGGCCCAGTCTGGTGATCTGGAAAAAAAAGTAATGAGAAAGTGTTGGTTTCTAATATATGTAATTTCTTTCTGCTTGTGGGTAAACAGGATTTCTTGCTGTTTCTTTGTCAGTGTTGATGTGGAGATTTTCTGGTTTGCCTGCTCTGAAATATGCAACATATTATTCTCCTTCTTTAGAGGTCCCTTTCAAATCTTTGATACTGCATCTGTCATATACATATATGTGTGTGTGTGAATGGCTGGATGGCCCTTTGTCAGGAGGGCTTTAATGATGTTTTCTTGCCCTGGTGAAGGGAGTTTGACTGGATGGCCTTAAGGTAGCATTTCTCAATCTGGGAAGTCAAGACCCTGGGGGTCACCAGGGGGGTGTCAGAAGGGTCACCAAAGATCACCAGAAAACACAGTAAGTTTGCCCCAATTCTGTCGTTGGTGGGATTCAGAATGCTCTTTGATTGTAGGTGAACTATAAATCCCAGTAACTACAACTCCCAAATGTCAAGGTCTATTTTCCCCAAACTCCATCTGTGTTCACATTTGGGCATATTGAGTATTCCTGTTAAGTTAGGTCCAGATCCATCATTGTTTGAGTCCACAGTGTTCTCTGGATGGAGGTGAACTACAATTCCAAAATTCAAGGTCAATGCCTACCAAACCCTTTCAGTATTTTCTGTTGGTCATGGGAGTTCTGTGTACCAAGTTTGGTTCAATTCCATTGTTGGTGGAGTTCAGAATGCTCTTTGATTATAGGTGAACTATAAATCCCAACAACTACAACTCCCAAATGACAAAATCATAATTTTTTGATTGATGGTCACTCCTTGTGTAGTGAGACATTTTGTTGCCAAATTTGGGGTGATTTCATTCATTTGTTCTTTTGTTTTTAAGGTACTCATTATGCACAGAGCATATATAAGGAGAGCAAGGGAGCTGCAGATGAAGACCTTCAAAATTGCATGATTTTTCATGTCTCTGAACTAAAATCATTTAATTTTTTCCACTTTTCTCATGCTATCTTAAAAGAGACTATTTAGCTTATGCATGTCCTGACAGGGACGATTTTCATTATTATTCCTTTCTACCAAACTTCCCCAAAGTTCTTTATATAGGAGTAGTAATAAATGTTCCTTGAAATGGGGGGGGGGGGGGGGGGGGATGGGACTGAGCATATTGCTTGGAAGTATATGTGCAATTTCTGTAAGCACAAAAAGGCTTTTCACTGTGAATAGTTTTAGTCATTGTGATCGTTATTGTGGCTGTATTTTAAAGTGACAGTTAATACAGCCAGTCATTCGGTAGTTACACTCCTCTTGACATTTACAGCCTTACTCCCACTGTGGATGCGATTTAATCTGCGTAGGTTGAATATTTAACCTAACGTAATTTCAAGCATTTATTATACCCTCACCTGTGTGAGCTTATATAATCTAGTACGAAACCATAGTGATGACATGACTATGAGATGATGCTGAAGTCCCTCCTTTGCTCTGGGTTTTAATTTTGTCTGTCCGCTTGTTTTGTTTACTGCTGCTGTGTTCGAAGGTCTGTAGATAAGGTGGTCCTACCTTTAGGTAGTAGATGGAGATGTCAGGAAACTCCTTTCTTCTTATATAATAAGAGCAAATCACTATTTACTTTGCTGTTACTGTGTTTGTATAATCTGCCTTGGGTGGAGGTGCCTATGAGATTTCCTGCCCCAGGTGCCAAAAAGCAATAGCGTGCCTGACCTTGGGTACTCGGCTCCTTCCCATGGGTAGGGCACACATTAATGCTCTGTCTAAGGCAGGAAAAGGTCCTGAGCCATCCTTGCCTAGGAGAAGCCCCAAAGAGGACAAGTTCCCTTCCAAGGAAAATGCCACTACAACGCAAATAAAGAAAATGTCACATGAGTTGGAGACTTCCTCTTGTAGGCTGAGTAGAGCCCTTGTTCTGTGATGCACCAGAATTAGTAAGAGATACGTCCAAGGCTCTTTTGAGTATCTTAGTGCTCCTGTTGACATCTGGCAACATCCTCAGAGTTACTTTTAAAACAATCTCTCATATTTTGGCTACAATTTTGCAGTGGTTCCCAACCTATGGTCCTTGGACCACCAGTGGTCCACAAGAACTAAAATATGGTCCATGGCCTCACCGTTACTACACTGTTGCAATGAAAGCGACTGGTCTCATGAAATCCTCTTATAGTGCTGAGGCTTATTAATTATAGTTTTCTGTGGGCAAGCAGATGGCCATTACTGGATGGTATGTTCTGTATCAGAAACTAGAGTAGATGTGGTCTATCCAATGCAGTTTTCTGAATCAGCACCCCAAATAACCAAACAAGATCTAAAGTTGACCACAAACTGGTTCGTAACCCTTTTGGTGCTAATGTTGTAGAGTGGTCCCTGGTCAAAGTGGTCTCCGGTCAAAGTGGTCCTTGGTCAAAAAAAGATTGGGAACCACTGGTTTCAAGGAACTGTTGGAGCCAAATTTCCAGGGAGCAGAACTTGGAAACCTTTTCCAGACATTTCCCACTAGGTATAATTGTTTGTCTCTTCTCCTTTCCAACATAGGATTCAAGGGAGCTACCAACAAGATTAAGACACATACAACATTGTCTATCATATTAAAACATCAGTTTAATTCAAAACAGTAAGTCATTTTTAAAAATAACAACAAAGAGGTGTTTAATGAGACCCAACCCATTAAAATGAACTCTTCCGCTCCGCAAAATGAGTTGATCATCAAAAGACTTTTTGAAGAAAGAGTCATTTTAAAAACACACAAACAAAACAGGCGTATTTGACATTCACAGAATCACCACCTGGCATTGCCAAAGTTGGAGCACCCAGTGGCACAATTGGTTAAATCTGTGCAGGAGTGCTGACCAATATATGTCAGCAGTTCGGATCTGAGGAGAATGGGTTGAGCTCCCTCTGTCAGCTCCAGCTCCCCATTCGGGGACGTGAGAGGAACCTCCCACAAGGATGGTCAAAGTGGTCAAAGTGGTCAAGTGGTCCCTGGTAAAAAAAAGGTTGGGAACTGTACTATACTGAACTATTTTCCACCCCTTTGAACTACCATAGTGCCGCTGAACCCCTTCTCCCCACAATCATTTAGTTCCTGGCTCAGCCCAATATAAAATAGATGAAATATGTACTCTCAACCTTGTTGGATGCCTTCAAGGCATTTCTGACTTATGGTGACCCCAAGGTGAACCTCTCATGGAGTTCATTTGGCAAGATCTGTTTGGAGGCCTTGCTGTTGATTAAATATCCATCTGGGTGGCAAGTCCTTTATTGCTATTCAAATATCCCTATCCATTTCTCATGTAGCTCCTATGTCAATAGTAATCCAATGTAGAGAAGGCTGCGAGTCTCTGGACTGTCTTCTGAATAAACATGCATAGGTTCAGATGCACCCAGATATTTCGGATTTTTGAGGTTGCACTCATCCATCAATTTCATATTATTCTGCCATTCTTTCATATATTCCCCCTCAGAAAAAGAAGTATCTAACAGCAAAAATTACTTTGGAATCTATCCAGGACAGACAAGAAGTTGCATGTGCTTGCATAATTTTTATTTAAAATAGATATTTTTCAAATATTTATTTTTTTAATAACCCAGCGTTCAGTCCACAATAAAACTATGTTCTTTATAGCCTGGAATGTGCCCGTGGTTTGTTGGACTCCCATGTCATTTGCATGCATGGGTAATGAAAAGACAATGGGACCTTACAAATCTGTGGAATTTGTGCTAATGTCTTAAGCCATGTCTGGAGTAATAAGCAATTACGTCCACATTTTGGGTGTGCTTTTAATGAGTCTATTGTCAGTTGCACAAAAGGACTGGTTGGCTGCGAGATGACCTCAACTTGCAAGCTGGAATTTGCACCAAATGTAAACCTTTTCCCTGCGATTGTTTGTTAGAAGCGGGGGGGGGGGGGGGGCAGCTTCAATACCTGGTGGATTGGGCGGGGAATTCATTGTAATGAGTTTCTTTTTCATTTTTCCTCTCTCCTCCTCTGATCCAGGGATAGCTATTTGCTATGCCATATACCCACCCACCCACTTATCCGCCCATTCAGAGTCATTTGAATGACAGAACCATATTCCACTACCAGTGGCTCGTCTAATTTGCTACAATAGCTGCGGTATGTGTGGTGCTGACATGAGAACGGGACCTTTGGTCTCCTCCACTGTAGGATGCCAACACTCTTCTCATGCCATATGCAGGCTAAAGTTTTGATACAGAATTAAGACAATAGAGTCTTCTCTTCTCACTGTTCAAAGAAGTTGCGTGCCTAATCCTCATTAATATTGTTTGGATTTGCATGTTAAAGCCTGAGGGTGCATGGATGGACAGATAGACACATACACACATAAACATTGTACTCAACCTCCTTTTTAGATCTTGTTCCCTCCCCCCCCCCCCCCCCGACTTTGTATATGCTTCCATATCAACTTATTCTCTTCTTTAGTCCACCGTTATTTATGTGTTGGTTTGATTGTTGCATCAACCATGTTGGTCATGGCATAGCTTTCCTTTTCAGAGGCATTTCTTTGTGAGTTGAGACTCACCACTAGAATACTGTCATGAATGAAAGGTTTCAATGTATTGTCGAAGGCTTTCATGGCCGGAATCACTGGGTTGTTGTAGGGTTTTTTTTGGGCTATATAGCCATGTTCTAGAGGCATTCTCTCCTGACGCTTCGCCTGCATCTATGGCAAGCATCCTCAGAGGTATTGAGGTCTGTTGGAACTAGGAAAGTGGGTTTATATATCTGTTGAATGACCAGGGTGGGACAAAGGACTTCTTTGCGGATGGTGTAAATTCTCTCTCGTAAAAGGTTGCGTTCCAGGCGGTCATAGATCCGGTGAGCTGGTGGTGTTTTGAAAGTCCTTTTGGCTGCGATAAATTGTGGGATGGTATCTGTGTCTCTGCAGCGTAGAAAGAAAGTCACCAGATCTATGACCTCCTGGAACACAACCTCTTACAAGAGAGAATTCACACCATCCGCAAATAAGTTCTTTGTCCCACCCTGGTCATTCCACAGATATATAAACCCACTTTCCTAGTTCCAACAGACCTCACTACCTCTGAGGATGCTTGCCATAGATCAGTGGTTCTCAACGTGTGGGTCCCCAGGTGATTTGGCCTACAACTCCCAGAAATCCCAGCCAGTTTAACAGCTGTTAGGATTTCTGGGAGGTGAAGGACAAAACATCTGGGGACCCACAGATTGAGAACCACTGCCATAGATGCAGGCAAAACATCAGGAGAGAATGCCTCTAGAACATGGCCATATAGCCCGAAAAAACCTACAACAACCCAGTGATTCCGGCCATGAAAGCCTTCAACAATACATTGAAGATCTCTACGGAGAGAAACTGTTCCAAGACACACGAAAATTGGAAAAACTAAGGACCAGGAAAGCACATCTACAGTGTTCCCTGACTTTCCTTCTATGCTGCAGAGACACAGATACCATCCCACAATTTCTTGCAGCCAAAAGGACTTTCAGAACACCACAGGCTCACCGGATCTATGACTGCCTGGAACGCAACCTCTTACGAGAGAGAATTCACACCATCCGCAAAGAAGTTCTTTGTCCCACCCTGGTCATTCCATAGATATATAAACCCACTTTCCTAGTTCCAACAGACCTCAATACCTCTGAGGATGCTTGCCATAGATGCAGGCGAAACATCAGGAGAGAATGCCTCTAGAACATGGCCATATAGCCCGAAAAAACCTACAACAACCCAGTGAAAGGTTTCAACCTAGGCACATGGGAAGAAGACAGTCGATGCTCCTAAATGTGTCGCGAGTGCCTTTCCCTTACTACAGAACATCTGTGGAACATCTTTAAATCCACATTTCTCAAGGTTGAAGAACATATGGCTTCAGAGAAATGGAAAACCTGTGATCTTATTTGTAAAAAATATACTTTGATTCATGTACATAAGAAAAAAAACACTGGGTGTTCTTGAGAGGAAGAAAGAGAGGGAGTGTGAGGAACTCATGTGTTTCTTTTCCCCATGTTTCCTTTATTTCAGGACACGTATGAAGGAGGAGCAGTAAGGCATCCTCTCAGAACCAAGGCAAAGAATGCACCTTTCCATCCATATCCCTCCAAACAATGACCTGTAAGTATCAGATATATTTCTTTTCTGAAAACTAATAAAAATTAAAACAATCCAGAGCCAGGCAAATATGTGGATTTGTGCAGTTCGCACATTTCCTTCCTTTTGTTGGACGGTGTCTACACACCAGTATCTTGCAAATCTGTTGATCCAACTTTCTTAAGAGTTCCTTACATTTGCAACAATGCTATTTTTCCATTGATTTTAGGGTGGTAGACTTTTAGTATTTCAGTTGATGTGGACTGCCAACTCCCATAGCCCTTTATTGCTATGGTGGTTGGCCTGATTGAAGTTATAGGCCAAAATATCCGGAAGGCTATACTTTTTCCATCCCTGGTTTATATTCAGGTTGTGTGGCAAAATTTATTATTATTTATTTATTTGCTACATTTGTATACCACCCCTCTCAGCCTGCAGGCGACTCAGGGGGGTTTACAGTCAACATCAAGACATAAGAATACAATAAAAAACAATTAAGATGATATAAAACATGATAAAATCCATAAAAATATGTGGTTTTGTCTCCCAATAAGTGAACTCTGAGATGAGGAAATTGAGTACAGACAGTGGGTTGTTATAGGGTTTTTCGGGCTATATGGCTATGGTCTAGAGGCATTCTCTCCTGACGTTTCACCTGCATCTATGGCAAGCATCGTCAGAGGTAGTAAGGATACTTGCCATAGATGCAGGCGAAATGTCAGGAGAGAATGCCTCTAGACCATGGTCATATAGCCTGAAAAACCCACCCAACAACATAGTGATTCCGGCCATAAAAGCCTTCGACAATACATTGAGTACAGACACCTTGCTGTGTGCAGTCAATGTTGGATTCTCACCAAATCCAATTGTGACGTTGCTGGCATGTTTACTTAAGCCTAAACAATGTGTAACCTACTAAACTGGGCATGGCTCACTAGCCACATAGTCTAACTTTTCAGGTGTTTGACAATCTCCCCATGCTCTAATTCGAGATAAGAAAGCCATTTTTTAAAAAAAAATGAGTGGAAGAGGAGGGAATAATCCTTGATGTGATTTTTTGAGAGGTGATAATGGTGCCAACCTCTTGGCTACGAAGCAATATCTAGGATGGCACAAAATATGAAAGAATTAATTATGGTGTCGCACTAGTTGTCCAGGCTTGCCTGAAACTCACTGTGAAGATAGGAACAAGGTAGGCACTTTCTACACTGCCATATAATCTCGATTATCAAAGTGGACAATCCACATTATCTGCGTTGAACTGGATTATATGAATCTACACTGTCATATAATCCACTTCAAAGCAGATAATCTGGATTTTATATAGCAGAGTGATTATCCCAGGAATTATAATTTCCCTCCTAGTCATTGATGGTGTAGACATGTGCAGATGTTAAGTGGTGAAGTTGGAAAGATGAATTGAGGAGATTGGTCCAGTTAACTTGTGGTGGTGCGTCTTCACATAGTTTCTGATTTATGGTGGCCCCAAGGCATTGCCAGGGGTTGGATTAGGTTGTTGTCTCTTCCAGCTCTATGGTGGTATTTATCACTAGACTTTCTTGTAAAGAGATATTCAGAAGATGTTTACCTTTGCCTTCTTCTGGGGTTGTATGACTTGCTACTATTATCATTATTGCTGCCAATGACAAAAAGAGGAGGGAGGAAGTACTCACATGCTCCCGTGGCTCTTATAAAGCTGATCCATAAACATTAAGAGGTGCTAATGCATATCTCCATGCTGTGAAAAGCATTATCACCTCCTGATGTCTACAGAGCACCTTAATGGGAAAAGGAGAAGAGGACTAGCCACAATCAACCCAGCAAGCTAAATATGCTCCTGTAAAAATTGATCCTCTGCTCATAATTTGTATGGTTTTGTCCTTGTACAAATGGTGTTAAAATTCTCATCTCATATATCATCCTAACTAATCTGTTCTAAGGTTTATTAACTACCTCTATAATAAGTTGATGTGCCGAAATCTGAATATTGTTTTTTTCATGTGTTGAAGAGGAACAATTTCACATGTGAAAAGATACACAAGGGTACTTCAATGGCTCTGATGTTAGTTGGAGGGGGGATGGATCCACACTGGTTTAGGCTGAGCTTTAGAGGAGTTATCCAAGGTGCTGGACTTATTTTGGGGAGGGAAATGCTTCAGTGTCTCAGAAAGTGATAGCATTTAAATTAAAACTGATTCATTGGTTCATCCACTGCCACCTGCAGCCAGTGTCTCAAGCAGTGGTTCCCAACCTGTGATCTGTGGACCACCAGCGATCCACAAGAACTAAAATATGGTCCGTGGCCTCATTGTTACCTACACTATTGCAACAAGAGCAACGGGTCTTGTGAAACCCTCTTACAGTGCCCAGGCTTATTAAATATGGGTTGTTGTAGGTTTTTTCGGGCTATGTGGCCATGGTCTAGAGGCATTCTCTCCTGATGTTTTGCCTGCATCTATGGCAAGCATCCTCAGAGGTAGTGAGGTCTGTTGGAACTAGGAAAAAGGGTTTATATATCTGTGGAATAACCAGGGTGAGACAAAGGACTCTTGTCTGCTGGAGCTAGGTGTGAATGTTTCAACTGACCACCTTGATTAGCATATAATGGCCTGACAGTGCCTAGAGCAAACTTTTGTTGAGAGGTGATTAGATGTCCCTGTTTGTTTCCTCTCTGTTGTTATGCTGTTGTAATTTTAGAGTTTTTTTTAATACTGGTAGCCAGATTTTGTTCATTTTCATGGTTTCCTCCTTTCTGTTGAAATTGTCCACATGCTTGTGTATTTCAGTGGCTTCTCTGTGTAGTCTGACATGGTAGTTGTGAGAGTGGTCCAGCATTTCTGTGTTCTCAAATAAAATGCTGTGTCCAGGTTGGTTCATCAAATTTTTAAATATGGTTTTCTGTGGGCAAGCCGATGGTGACTACTGGATGGCATATGTTCTGTAGCAGAAACTAGAGCTGACGTGGTCTATCCAATGCAATTTTCTGAATCAGCACCCAAATAACCAAACCAAATCTAAAGTTGACCACAAACTATTTCGTAACCCTTTTGGTACTAATGTTAGAGAGTTGTCCCTGGTCAAAGTGGTTCTTGGTCAAAAAAAGATTAGGAACCACTGGTCTCAAGGAATTGTTGGAGCCAAATTTCCATGGATCGGAACTTGGAAACCTTTCCCAGACATTTCCCACTAGGTGTATCTGTTAGTTTGTTTGTTGAATGTCTCTCCTTCTTCCCAACATAGGATTTAAGGGAGCTACCAACAAGGTTAAGACACCTACAACAACCTAATGACATACAATTTTTAAAGCAACTATATTGGCTATAGTATGAAAACATCAATTTAATTCAAAACACTAAATCATTTTTAAAAATAACAACAAAGAGGTGTTTAATGGGACCCAGCCCATTTAAATGAACTCTCCCGTTCCACACAATGAGTTGATCATCAAAAGACTTTTTGAAGAAAGAGTCATTTTAAAAACAAACAAACAAAACAGGTGTGTTTGACATTCACAAAATCACTACCTGGCATTGCCAAAGTTGGAGCCCCTGGTGGCACAATTGGTTAGGAGTGCTGACCAACATGTCAGCAGTTCGAATCCAGGGAGAGCGGGTTGATCTCCCTCTGTCAGCTCCAGCTCCCCATTCGGAGACATGAGAGAAGCCTCCCACAAGGATGGGAAAACATCAAACATCTGGGTGTCTCCTGAGCAACGTCCTTGCAGACGGCCAATTTTCTCACACCAGAAGCAGCTTGCAGTTTCTCAAGTCGATCTGACATGAGAAAAAAAACCCAAAACTGCCAACATTTGTGACATATCAAATAATTGTGCATCTTTGTTGGTGGGCACTTCTCACAGGGCTTTAAAGTCACTGCCTTAAGCGGTCCCGTATACACGGATGGGCACCTGGACTTCATGTAAACACAGATGGGGTTTCCTCATTGTAAATCACTTTGCAGTGAAATGAATAACAGGGAGATTTCTTACACATAGGATACCTCTATGTAATTCTTCTCCCCTTCTTAATCGGATGGAATATTTATGGCAGTGTGCAAACAGTTAAACCATTCAAAGCCCCATTTCTTTATTTCCTGTTAATCACGTTATTGCCGACATTTTTTCCCCCCAAAAGCCAACCAACAAAAAGGTTGAAACATGTTTCTTTCATTTGTTTTAATTCTGAGTTCTGAGCACACTCGCTGGAAACTATGCTTAATAGTTAAACTCAAAACATTTGGATTTCCTTTCCTACGCTGTGATTTCCACCCACCCCCGCCCCTTTCCCAATTAGCTCACTTCATTCTTAGGCCAGATTTTAAGCAACCATTTTTTTCCTTCCAAATATAAAGCTGTGGAAGCCAGACAGCAAAAACAAAAGGGATTTACAATTCAGCAGCATTGGATTCTGCCAGCTCAGCCCCAGCAAGGCATCATATATAGTAGAGTCTCGCTTATCCAACGTAAACAGACCAGCAGAACGTTGGATAAGCAAAAATGTTGTATAATAAGGAAGTGTGCTGGTACGGCTATACCAGGAGCTTCAACTTCATTTTCTTTCTATTGAGTGTTTGCATATATTCCAAGGTTCCATGCACAGCTTAGGCATGTGTACCTCTGGGTCCTTCAACTGTTCGGGGAGATCATTTACGTATAAGCTGAATAACAGTGGTGCTAATATACACCCTTGTCTGACCCCTTTGTATGTTTCTATACTGTTTGTCATGGCTCCTTGCATCCCAAGTCGCACTTTCAGGTAGGTGCTTGTGTAAAGTGCCTTGATTAGTGCCAGCAATCTGGGTTCCATATTGAGATCCGTTAGTTTCTTCCATAATGTCTCTCTATTTACAGTATCAAATGCTGCACTAAGATCTATAAAGGCGGCATACAGTTGTTTCCCTCTGCTGACATATTTTGCAATTGTATGATTTAAAACAAAGCAATTGTCAATAGTTGATCTACTCTGTCTAAAGCCAGCCTGTTCTTCGGCGAGGATATGTTTTTCTTTTTCCCAACATTCAACTCTGTTCAGGAGATATCTGGCATATATCTTGGCCACAATATCAATTAGGCTAATTGGCCTGTAGGAACCAGGGTCTTTTTTGTTCCCTTTTTTGTAAACAGGGACAACTATTGCCATCTTCCATCCAACTGGAACCTGACAGATGTTATTTATGTGTGTAAATAAGCCTGCTAACAGGGGGGCCCACCAGTCTAGATGTGTTTTAAATAGCTCATCTGGTAAGTAATCTTCTCCTGGGGCTTTATTGGTCTTCAGGTTGTTTATAATACCTCTGACTATGTATGACTATGTGTTAATTGTGTTATGTGTTAAATGTTTTGATACGGCCAATAGGCCAATCAATAAAACGTATCTATCTATTCAAGGTTCCATGCATTTTGCAGTAAGGTGGCTTCCCTTGGTTTGCAATTATAGGGCCAATGACCTGTCTATCATTGTTAAGTTTTGGTTCCGCCCCTTTTTCCAGGGCCCTGGGAGGGAAAGGGAACCATTTTTAGTTCAGTCTTATAGTGGAAAGCTTAGCTACAGGACGTGGATCAGCTCCATCTGTAGACAAGCTTCATTTCTCACAGCATCCGGGGGAAACAGCTCCACATTTTTCGTGGAAAAGATCCAAAAGAACTCCAGCTGGAGAATCTACAAAGCCTTAGCTGGTAGGTCTAATCGGGTAATCAGAAGCAATTGGAGCCGGGAGTAGAGCTCACACCAGCAAGCATAGAAAGTAGATTGCCTGGGAGGGGTTAAAAAGGGTTTTCCTCTTAAAGGAAAAGAAACAGTTGAAGAAGCCAGTTACCTGTCCATTTGGGCAAGTTAAGAAGCATTTGTTTGAATTGTTGAAGATCCGAGAAGTGTTTGTTTAAATTATTGAAGATCTAAGCAATAATAAAGGACTTTGTTAAACTTTTCAAGCATCTAAAGACTTTTGTATAGGAAAATCCTTAGAGCCTCTCAGCCAAGGCAACCCGGCTTCCCACTGGGCACAAAGAGCACGTCCTGTTCAATTATTATAGGCCCAGCGCGTGACAGCACATGAGGGATTAAGGAATAGCCTATTAAACGCCAAATTATGTTATGATTTTACAAATTAAGCACCAAAATATCATGTTTTACAACAAATTGACAGAGAAAGCAGTTCAATACATGGTAACATTATGTAGTAATTATTATATTTACAAATTTAGCACCAAAACATCGCAATGTATTGAAACAGCTGTGGATCCGGGAGGGAAGCAGACTGTGTTGGATAATACAAACATTGGATGAATGAAGGTTGGATAAGCGAGACTCTACTGTATTCCTTTCCACCCATTGTAACTTTTTCTATCCCACCTCCACGAGTCAATGGTAAAAACCTTGCTCTGTTACTCTTAGCATCCAACTCACTTCCTTTGTGGTATCTTCAGGAAAGGTATCCAAATTATTCCACATATTAGAAAGACCAATTTTTCCCCTATGACCTCCTAGCTAATCTAAAACAGGGTTGTTGGCGTTTTCTTTCTTTCTTTCTTAGTTGTGATATTCCCTTTCCAATTCGGTCTTTTTTCTCTCTCTTGGTAGAGCTGGTCTACTATAATAATAATTGTTGTTTCCTGTTACTTTAAGAAACTCCAGTACAACACAGGCCTAACTACAATACTGTATATTGAAGATTTCCTTTTGGAATCACATCAGAAAGTGAGTTTGTAGGCAGACTGAGAGACAACAGACAGATGCAACTTTGCGGGGAGTTAAACAAGAATCTGTCTCTCTAAAAAAAAAATCCTTCCTGTTTTTAGCATTGAAGTAATGTGAAATTTCAGTAGAGCATTTAGGTATATGCAATAGGACCTTCACTCTTCACTTCCGAAGGACAAGGGGTCCAGCATTTCTGTGAAACTGACAAAACCAGACACATCAAAAACCTTTTTTTTTTTTCCTTGAGAAAACTTTGAGCACAAATCTATGGGCAACTTCTGGCGAAAGCTTTGGAGGACCTAGAGAATGGGTTGTTGTGAGTTTTCCGGGTTGTATGACCATGTTCCAGAAGCATTCTTTCCTGACATTTCACCCACATCTATGGCAGGCATCCTCAGAGGTTGTGAGGTCTGTTGGAAACTAGGCAAGTGAGGTTTATATATCTGTGGAATGTCCAGGGTGGAAGAAAGAACTCTTGTCTCCTTGAAGCAAGTGTGAATGTTGCAATTGGCCTAGTTTTCCACAGACCTCACAACCTCTAAGGATGCCTGCCATAGGTGGTGGTGGTGGTGGAGAAACGTCAAGAGAGAATGCTTTTGGAACATGGTCATACAGCCCGGAAAACTCACAGCAACCCAGTGATTCCAGCCATGAAAGCCTTCAACAACACCTAGAGATTCCTACAATGAGGAATAGCAGAATATATTGGGGTAAGAGGGTAAATCCCACATTCAGCCTTCCATAGGTACAGCTCTCCTTTTGGTAAAGAAAAATAGTAGGGTGATTAGATGACTTTTGAAACTTAGCTGCATCCAGATTGAAATGTGCTGCATTATTGGTTTGGTTTCTGCATGTGTATTCATGCTTTCAAACATGAATGTTCTGGGGCTGGAGGCAACGTGTCACCTGGAGGGACCTGTATGCAACAGTCCTGCCAAAGATATAATCAGCCACAAAGGAGGAAGTTCAGAATTCCTATACCACAAAGGACTGGGAATTTGCACAGGCAACTGAGCCTGGACTGCTCTATATCGATGCAACTACTATGATAGTTTGATATTTTAGGGATCCGTGTTCTTAATTTTGTTTTTATTTTATCAGGAGCGAACCAAGGGTACAGTTACAATGTATTTGAAAAGCAAACAACAACAAAAACAAAAAGCAAAAACGGCCACAAAGTTTGAAATCTTGGCATCATATTAAATGTCCTTTGACCAGTAGCTGGCCACTTGGAATGCCTCTGGCGTTGCTATAAGAAGGTCCTCCATTGTGCATGTGGCAGGGCTCAGGCTGCATTGCAGTAAGTGGTCTGTGGTTTGCTCTTCTCCACATTCAGATGTCGTGGAGTCCACTTTGTGGCCCTATTTGTTAAAATTGGCTTTGCATCTCCTGGTGCCAGAGGGTAGTTTGTTCAATGTCTTCTGAGTTACCCAGTCTTCTGTGTGCCCAGGAAGGAGTCTCTCATTTGTTATTAGCCATGGATTAAGGTTCTGGGTTTTAGCCTGCTACTTTTGGACTCTTGCTTGCTGAGGTGTTCCTGCAAGTGTCTCTGTAGATCTTAGAAAACTATTTCTTGATTTAAGGCCTTGCCGTGCTGGCGGATATCCAAAGAGGTGATGGGCCGGAGATGTCACTGCCTTAGTCCTTTCACTATTGGCTGTTACTTCCCGGCAGATGTCAGGTGGTGCAATATCAGCTAGACAGTGTAATTTCTCCAGTGGTGTAGAGCGCAGACACCCTGTGATAATGCGGCATATCTCATTGAAAGCTACAGCAGAGTAACGAAGTGCAAGGGTAAATGTCTTCACTGTATCTGGTTGTGATCCCCAGGTTCTTAAATTGAATTTGTTTGTAAGTCAGAAAAGGTACATTTTTGAAGTGTAACTCCAACCAATATATGTGTGTGTGTGCATATATATATATATATATATATATAGAGAGAGAGAGAGAGAGAGAGAGAGAGACGTGTGTGTGTGTGTGTGTGTATAGCTTTGGATAGCATAGGGAAGAGTTAACTCCCCCGTGGAGTCTGTTTTGCTGTCTGTGCCCCTGGTCAGAATATTTCACCACACTTTCTGTCCCGATGATAATAGAATTTTGAAAAATCTGGCTTGTTATGGAAACAAGTATTGGTGATACAGCTTTGGTGGAGACCCCTTTTCCCCATGATAACTTTTCCAGGAGAGAATTTCTCTTCTGAGAAGTAGATTTCTCTCTTCCTGTTTTCTCATCTCCTTCTTAATTAGAAATCATTTGTAAGTCGGAAGTTTGTAACTTCCCGTAGAAAGACTGAACTTGCCCTTAGAAAGACTGAACAAACGTGAATAGAAAAATATAATATTTGCTATTACCCATGGTTTTCGATATCCCCAAGGGGATATTGGAATGTATCCCCCGGGGATACGGGGTCATACTGTACTATAAGTAAATGTAAAGGTTTCCCCTGACATTAAGTCTAGTTGTGTCTGACTCTGGGGGGTGGTGTTCATTTCCATTTCTAAACCGAAGAGCTGGCGTTGTCCACAGACATCTCTGAGGTCATGTGGCCAGCATGACTGAATGGAGCACCGTTACCTTCCTGCAGAAGCAGTACCTATTGATCTACTCACATTTGCATGTTTTCAAACTTATTTTTATTTATCGTATCAAGAGCGAACCAAAACAGTTGTATTGCATTAAAAAACAGACAAACAAACAAACAAAACACAAAATTTGCAGACTTGGTATTCTATTAAATATCCTTTGACCAGTGGATTCCACTTTGTAGCCCCATTTCTTAAGGTTGGCGCTGCATCTCGTGGTGCCAGAGCGCAGCCTGTTCAGTGCCTTCCAAGTCGTGCAGTTTTCTGTGTGCTCAGGACGGAGACTCTCATTTGGTATCAGCCATTGGTTGAGGTTTGAGCCTGCCACTTTTGGACTCTCGCTTGCTGAGGTATTCTGTAGATCTTAGGAAACTATTTATTGATTTAAGTCGTTGACGTGCTGGCTGTTTTCAAACTGCTAGGTTGGCAGAAGCTGGGGCTAACAATAGGAGCAAGTTAGCCCCAGCTTTCGGTCAGCAAGTTCAGCAGCTCAGCACTTTAACCTGCTGTGCCATCAGGGCATCTGTTTTTAAATGCCCCCTAAATCAGAGGTTCTTAGGATTTCTGGGAGTTGAAGGCCAAAATATCTGGAGACCCACAGGTTGAGAACCACTGTCCTAAATCCTTTGTTCACTGTTCAGAAACCACTGCAGCCTGTGGAAAAGTATTGTATCTGTTATAAGGATTGCAAGAAAAAAGTGTATGCAAAGCCCTTTAGATGCTCCAAATGTTTATTAAGGCTATGTTTTTTAATTCACTGTTCCATGTTTCACAAATTGGGTATATTCGTACTCGGTTCACTCCTCGAGCCCACAATCAATATTCCATCTTAAGGAAGAAAAGCAGTTAAGAAGTGTTAACAGAGAAAGCAAACCATTTTCATCTCCTTTATCAACTGGTATGAAACATTCAGCACAGAGGCGAGGCCTTTAATGTCGGCTTGAAGGAAAATTGGCCCAGAGAAGTAATGTCCTTCTGATAGTGGAAATATGTTTAACAAAATATCAAGGCAAAAAAGAGTGCCTGGTGGGGGTGAGAAAAGGGGGGCCGGGAGACTTCTCAGAGGATAAAAGGCAGAGGAAAATGTATAGCTTATCAAGTTCAACCCAGTGACAAAAGTGTGCTGCCTTACTAGGACAGCTCCCAATCCCATCAAAATGCATTTTTCTTTCTCTCACTGAAGTCTCTTTCACTACACTTCCCTTCTCTCGCACTCTCTGTATATGGATAATACTATTTAAATTATGTTTGGTTAAATAGGGACAGATACAAAACACAGATTTTACACCGCTGTTGGCAGTTTGTGAACTATTATGAGTATCATTGCTTGGATTCGTTACAATATAAAGAACAGACATCGGTGACATTGCCAATCTTTTGCCCATTCCCTAGGAAATGAACTCTTCTGAACTCAAGAGTATTTATCTGTGGGTAGATGTCTATAGGATTGCATTATCAATGCGGGGAGGCTTTTGTTGAAGTCAATAGTACTCCATGAAGCAATGATGAATGTGACTAATGTGTCCTAAATATTTCAGCGGGACTAAAGTCATTTGGTCTTAATCCATTCCATGGAGTATAGTAATCCTTAAAGCAATCTGTAACAGGATGTCAGCATTATGTGTGTCCCCCTACCACACATTTTGGTAGATTTTTTAAATGCTAATCAAGGTGGCCAGTTGAAACATTCACACCTAGCTCCAGCAGACAAGTGTTCTTTGTCCCACCCTGGTCTTTCCACAGATATATAAACCCATTTTCCTAGTTCCAACAGACCTCACTACCTCTGAGGATGCTTGCCATAGATGCAGGCGAAACGTCAGGAGAGAATGCCTCTAGAACATGGCCATATAGCCCGAAAAACCTACAACAACCCAGATTTTTTTTTGTCGTGTCAGGAGCGACTTGCGAAACTGCAAGTTGCTTCTGTTGTGAGAGAATTGGCCGTCTGCAAGGACATTGCCCAGGGGACGCCCGGATGTTTTTGATGTTTTTACCATCCTTGTGGGAGGTTTCTCTCATGTCCCCGCATGAGGAGCTGGAGCTGACAGAGGGAGCTCATCCACACTCTCCCCGGATTCGAACCTGAGACCAGTTGGTCTTCAGTCCTGCCGGAACAGGACTGCACCACTGGGCAGGCCCGTAGCCAGGATTTCATTTCCGGGGGGGGGGGGGCTGAATTTTTTTCAGGGGGGGATTCGGGGGGGCTGAGTTTCGGGGGGGGGGCTGAGTCTGAGTGAAAGAGGGTCTACCCTAGCAAACCTTTTGTATCATTACCCCAATCCCCCATGCATATGGGATATATTGAGTATGGTGATCAGATCATGATATGAATAAACATAACAGTTTAAATAATGCACCAGTAAGGCCTTTTCACGAACCACCATGAGAATTTCGGGGGGGGGGGGGGCTGAAGTCCCTCAAGCCCCCCCCCCCCCCCCCCGGCTACATGCCTGCCACCGAGGGCTCTCACACCAGAAGTGACTTGCAGTTTCTCAAGTCGCTCCTGGCACGACCAAAAAAATAAATAAATTGGTAGATAATGAACTGAAACAGAGATAGCAGTTAATTGCCTGAATTTGCAGATGAGTTGAAACTTTCTTGACTGATCAGTTTCTATTATTACCTTCCGTTTTCTCTCCCCCCCCCCCCCCCACGAAATAATCTAAGCAGAAGAGCAACAGAAGCTAAATGAGTGACTAGTTCCTTTCCAGTTATTTGCCCATTCACCCTTAGAAAGCCTGAACAAACTTGAATAGAAAAATGGCAGGAAGGGAAAGGGTTGAGTAGCTCCTGAGTTCCCCAGAAGACTTTTCCATTCAGTCTCCAACCTTACTTTTTACAAAAAAATAAATAAAATAGCAACACAATAAAAAAAAACCCTTAGAATGATAGAATCACAGAATCCTAGAGTTGGAAGAGACCTCATGGGCCATCCAGTCCAACCCCCTGCCAAGAAGCAGGAATATTGCATTCAAATCACCCCTGACAGATGGCTATCCAGCCTCTGTTTAAAAGCCTCCAAAGAAGGAGCCTCCACCACACTCCGGGGCAGAGAGTTCCACTGCTGAACGGCTCTCACAGTCAGGAAGGTCTTCCTCATGTTCAGATGGAATCTCCTCTCTTGTAGTTTGAAGCCACTGATCTGCGTCCTAGTCTCCAGGAAAGCAGAAAACAAGCTTGCTCCCTCCTCCCTGTGGCTTCCTCTCACATATTTATACGTGGCTATCATATCTCCTCTCAGCCTTCTCTTCTTCAGGCTAAACATGCCCAGCTCTTTAAGCTGCTCCTCATAGGGCTTGTTCTCCAGACCCTTGATCATTTTAGTCGCCGTCCTCTGAACACATTCCAAATGTGCAATTTGGAGAGTATTAAAGTGATCAGATTCAAAAGAAAGCATGGCTCCCATACTTTTATAGATATATATATATATGTAAAGGGATAAAGGGATCTTATAACATTTTAGTGACTGACAGGGCCCTTCCACACAGCCCTAAATCCCAGAATATCAAGGCAGAAAATCCCACAATATCTGCTTTGAACTGGGTTATCTGAGTCCACACTCAGATAATGTGGGATTTTCTGCCTCGATATTCTGGGATATAGGGCTGTGTGGAAGGGCCCTTAGATAACCAAGTCGATGCCATAAGCTGTTCTAACTTCATCCAAGGAAGACGGAGGACCTCATAATAAACTATAATAATAATAAACTTTATTTATAACCCCCCACCATCTCCCCAAAGGGGACTCGGGGCGGCTAACATGAGGCCAAGCCCAAAATGATACATCATAATAAACACACAATAACAAAATACATCGTAGCAAAATATGAAATAACAAATAAAATCAATAATATAAAACAGCATAATAAAACCAGACATAGAGGGCGGGCCAAATGTATGAGGTAAAATGTTAACAATGTATTGTCGAAGGCTTTCATGGCAGGAATCACTCAGTTCTTGTGGGTTTTTTCGGGCTATATGGCCATGTTCTAGAGGCATTTCTCCTGACGTTTCGCCTGCATCTGTATACCATGCAGCTGTGGACAAGTCTACATAGGGACCAGCAAACGCAGCGCCCAAACAAGAATCCAGGAACACGAAAGGCACTGCAGACTACTCCAACCAGAGAAATCAGCCATAGCAGAGCACCTGATGAACCAACCTGTGCACAGCATTTTATTTGAGAACACAAAAATGCTGGACCACTCTAACAACCACCATGTCAGACTACACAGAGAAGTCATTGAAATCCACAAACATGTGGACAATTTCAACAGAAAGGAAGAAACCATGAAAATGAACAAAATCTGGCTACCAGTATTAAAAAACTCTAAAATTGCAACAGCAAAAACAGCAGAGAGAAAAACAGGCAGGGACATCTAATCACCCTTCAAGAAGAGTTTGCCCCAGGCACAGTCAGCCCATTGTATGCTAATCAAGGTGGGCAGTTGAAAGATCCACACCTAGCCCAACTTACAAAAGCCCTTTGTCTCACCCTGGTCATTCCACAGATATATAAACCCCTTTTTTTCCCAACTCCAGCAGACCTCACCTCTGAGGATGCCTGCCATAGATGCAGGCGAAACGTCAGGAGAAATGCCTCTAGAACATGGCCATATAGCCCGAAAAAACCCACAAGAACTGAATGTTAACAATGGTTCTCAACCTGTGGGTCCCCAGGTGTTTTGGCCAGAAATCCCAGCCAGTTTACCAGCTGTTAGGATTTCTGGGAGGTGAAGGCCAAAACATCTGGGGACCCACAGATTGAGAACCACTGCCATAGATGCAGGCAAAATATCAGGAGAGAATGCCTCTAGAACATGGTCATATAGCCCGAAAAAACCTACAACAACCCAGTGATTCCGGCCATGAAAGCCTTCAACAATACATTGAAGATCTCTACGGAGAGAAACTGTTCCAAGACACACGAAAATTGGAAAAACTAAGGACCAGGAAAGCACATCTACAGTGTTCCCTGACTTTCCTTCTATGCTGCAGAGACACAGATACCATACCACAATTTCTTGCAGCCAAAACATCTGGGGACCCACTGACTTAAAACCTTGGAAGTTACAAGGTTTTAATGTTATGTCCTTGGTAGTCACAAGTGAAAATTTAATGTGATAATACTTGTTAGAAGCTTCTGTCTGAAAAATTAATTGTTGACACTTTTTGCAACGAGGATGGAAATATGTGGTCTTCTGCTCTTGATGTTGAATTAAAACCAATATTTTTACCATTAGTTGAAAGTGCTGAAAGTTACAGCTCATAACAACATCTCTGGTCTGGATGTTCCTCACCCCTTCCTTCACAAAGTTGTGTGGTGTGTAATTCCTATGAGCATAAGTTGCAAGGAACGTATGTTCTTCACAGCAATGAATATTTATGGACATGATTATCAATATTGCATCATATCATAGAAGGCTCTCTCCCCTTAATCCGTTGGAATGCCTCTCTGCATCATTTTTTAATCCCCCCACCCAAATATTTTGTAGTGTGGTAGCCTGGAAATCTTGAAATTCTCACGAGATTTCAGCTGATGGAATCCATAATGATTGTATGATAACATGGAAATGGGTGGCGACCTATGTTCTCATTATCTAAGCTAGGGACAGTGTCGGGGGGATGCTGAGTGGCAATGGTTTCCCCATGTGATAAGGGGGAGATGTAGGTGATGTGGGACGTTTAAGGACGGTTTCCCCTGCTGCCTGACAGATACTCCCACTGTCTGACAGCTTAAGGACCTCAATGTGATGAGGTCCTCAATTAGTTATTTTGCTGGTTGCTTTTTTGGGGTTTTATAGTTTTTGCTGGTTGCTTTTATTTGGGTTTTATAGTGGTTTTTATTAAACTACTAGTAAATGTATTGTCAAAGGCTTTCATGGCCGGAATCACTGGGTTTTGTAGGTTTTTTCGGGCTATATGGCCGTGTTCTAAAGGCATTTTCTCCTGACGTTTCGCCTGCATCTATGGCAAGCATCCTCAGAGGTTGTGAGGACCACACTACCTCTGAGGATGCTTGCCATAGATGCAGGTGAAACGTCAGGAGAAAATGCCTTTAGAACATGGCCATATAGCCCAAAAAACCTACAAATACTAGTAAATGCTCAGGAGCAGAGACCAATAAAATCTGATAACTGTTCTATCAAGTATATAAGACAATGTCATTATTCATAACAATGAATATGTAGGAGTGATTTGACCAGAGAGCCCCCACTAGCGCAGTGGGTTAAAGTGCTGAGCTGTTGAGCTTGTTGACCGAAAGGTCACAGGTTTGAATCTGGAGAGCGGCGTGAGCTTCTGCTATTAGCCCCAGCTACTGCCAACCAAGCAGTTCGAAAACATGCAAATGTGAGTAGATCAATAGGGGAGGTAACGGCGCTCCATGCAGTCATACCAGCCACATGACCTTGGAGGTGTCTATGGACAACGCCGGATCTTCGGCTTAGAAATGGAGATGAGCACCACACCCCAGAGTTGGACATGACTTCATGTCAGGGGAAAACCTTTACCTTTACCTTTTATAAATGTGTTTGCTAGGTAATTGTGTAAAATCTAAAATAAAGGAGGGAGCAATTGCCACCCACAGCCCATACCTGTACAATGAAGGTTTGTTTTCGTCTTTTCCTTGGCCTGATCAGGAGCCATGTTGACCTGCCTGGGAGCTTTAATTCATTTCATTTTTTTGGCTGGGAGAAAAAGGCTTGTCACGTACTTTCTGCCTTATTATAAAAATCCACATACACATAGGAAGGAACACTACTGCGGGCAGCTTAATGCACCTATGAAGTAATTTACAATTAAAAAAAAAGAAAAGGAAGCGAGAGAAAGAACAACTTCAAAGGTATGAGCTCACATGTGGGCTCCAAGCCTCTCATGTGTTCTATATACACGGCCTTCCTTTCATTTTGATCAAACCTGTTCCATCACTTCAGCTGAAGTAGTTGCAAGCCTTTGATCTTGTTATCAACATGACCACTGGTGAGAACGTTACAACTTGCATTGCATGTGACAGTGTGTATGTGATGTCACTTGCAATGCCTGAAGAGCAGGTTTTGATTCTGGGTGAAATCTCAACTTCTGTGGGAGCCGATAAAACGTCTACTTCCAGGAGGTACTTTCAGGCAGCCGGCTTTCCTGGTGGTAACGAAACGAAGGGAGAAAAAACCCTCCTCCACTCCCACCCTCTGGCTGTTTCAGCCATCATTCACCGCAAGAAGATTAGATGGTTTTTAATGACCCTGGTACGGCCTACCTTGTTGGTTTGCCACCAAGGACGTTTGCAACCAAAGGTGATGATATTCCCAGATGATAACCCAAAATGCGCCAGATCGGGGGTGTCCAAAAGGGACCTCTCCCTCGCCTTGAGCCTTTCAAAACTGGGTGCAAATGTGAAGAAATATTGTGTGCTGAAGCCCTATTGAAGTGGAAAGGAATTGTGGTGTATTGCTTGAGAAATGTGAATAGGATAATGCTTTGTAGAACTTTATAGAATCACTAGCCGTCCCCTGCCACGCGTTTGTGTGTGGGAGGTTTGGCTCAATTCTATCGTTGGTGGGGTTCAGGATGCTCTGTGATTGTAGGTGAACTATGAAACCCAGCAACTACAACTCCCAAATGTCAAGATTTTATTTTCCCCAAACTCCACCAGTGTTCACATTTGGGCATATTGAGTATTCGTGTAGAATTTGGTCCGGATCCATCATTGTTTGAGTCCACAGTGATCTTTGGATGTAGGTGAACTACAACTCCAAAACCAAAGGACACTGCCCACCAAACCCTTCCAGTATTTTGTTGGTCATGGGAGAACTGTGTGCCAAGTTTGGTTCAATTCCATCGTTGTTGGGGTCCAGAATGCTCTCTGATTGTAGGTGAACTATAAATCCCAGCAACTGCAACTCCCAAATGGCAAAATCAATTTTTTTGAGTGAAGGACATATATTGGGTTGTTAGGTGTCTTGTGTCCAAATTTGGTGTCAATTCATCCAGTGGTTTTTGAGTTCTGTTAATCCCACAAACTAACATTACATTTTTATTTATATAGATAGAATCATAGAGTTGGAAGAGACCTCATGGGCCATCCAGTCCAATCCCCTGTCAAGAAGCAGGAATATTGCATTCAAAACACCCCCGACAGATGGCCATCCAGCCTCTGTTTAAAAGCTTCCAAAGAAGGAGCCTCCACCACACTCCGGGGCAGAGAGTTCCACTGCTGAACGGCTCTCACAATCAGGAAGTCATGTTCAGATGGAATCTCCTTTCTTGTAGTTTGAAGTCATTGTTCCGTGTCCTAGTCTCCAGGGAAGCAGAAAACAAGCTTGCTCCCTCCTCCCTGTGACTTCCTCTCACATATTTATACATGGCTATCATATCTCCTCTCAGCCTTCTCTTCTTCAGGCTAAACATGCCCAGCTCCTTAAGCCGCTCCTCATAGGGTTTGTTCTCCAGATACTTGATCATTTTAGTCTCCCTCCTCTGGACACATTCCAGCTTGTCAATCTCTCTCTTCAATTGTGGTGCCCAGAATTTGACACAATATTCCAAGTGTGGTCCAACCAAGGCAGAATAGAGGGGTAGCATTACTTTCCTAGATCTAGACACTATGCTCCTATTAATACAGGCCAAAATCCCATTTAAAGGGGACACGTGATACATTTTGAAGCAGCGAGAAGATGCTGAAATTGTCCCCATTGCACTTGGCCCAAACGTGTTCCTTCTTTCCCAAAGTCAGTCTTGAACTAGACTTCGAACTAGAAAGAAGTTGCATTTGGTGCTGTGTTGTTTGCCCCTTTCTGTTTCATGATATCATCAGAAAGTGCCCCCAAATCTTGGGAGAGGCTGTCCAAAATCAAGTCCCATTTTAGAGAAGAGAGGCATATTAGTCCAGAGTTTGATTCACTGCTTTATGTATCTCACCATGTCAGCAGCTAAGCAAGGAGATAGTCCAGTTGTATGTGTTGTCAAAGGCTTTCATGGCCAGAATCACAGGGTTGTTGTGAGTTTTCGAGGCTGTATGGCCATGATCCAGAAGCATTCTCTCCTGACGTTTCGCCTGCATCTATGGCAGGCATCCTCAACAACAACAAAACTTTATTTATCTACCGCTCTATCCCCCCCCCCCCCCGAGGGGACTCAGAGTGGTTTCCAAGTAACATAATCAATACATACAAAGAAAACAGCATAAACATAAAATTAACAAGACAATATAAGCATTAAAAACCACAATAGCACATATATTTAAAATAATCCTGCCTGTTCAAGGCAGTTTAAAAGGCAGGGCTGGGTTAGTGCGATTTTAGAGGGCCGGGGAAATTAGGTAGAGTTTCCAGGGCCTAATAGAAGAAAGTGAGCTGGTTAATTGGTAGAAAAAGATATGGCCAATTTCAACAGTATCTGGGGCAGAGCTAGAACTAGTCGTTCTCAAAGGTTTGTTTAAACCACCAGGTCTTCAATCTCTTACGAAAAGAGGGGAGGGATGGAGCCTGTCTTATTTCTCCAGGAAGGGCGTTCCAGAAGTAAGGGGCCACCACCGAGAAGGCCCTCTCTCTCATCCCCACCAACCATGCTTGTGACGGTGGTGGGAGCGAAAGGAGGGCCTCCCCGGAAGATCTTAAAGTTTGCGCTGGGTCATAGAGGGAGATGCGATCGCGAAGATAGGCGGGGCCCGAACCGTTTCGGGCTTTATAGGTCATAACCTGCACTTTGAATTTGGCTCAGCAACTTATCGGCAGCCAGTGAAGCTGTTTTAAAAGGGGTGTTGTATGCTCCATATAGTTTGCTCCAGTAAGGAACCTGGCTACCGCCCGTTGTACCAGTTGGAGCTTCCGGGCCATCTTCAAGGACACCCCACGTAGAGCACATTGCAATAGTCCAATTTGGATGCTATAGTCCAATCCTCAGAGGTTGTGAGGTCTGTTGGAACGAGGAAAATAGGGTTTATATATCTGTGGAATGCCCAGGATGGGAAAAAGAACTCTAGTCTGCTAGAGGCAAGTGTGAATGTTGCAGTTGGCCACCTTGATTAGCATTGAATGGCCTTACAGCTTCAAAACCTGTTTGCTTTCTACCTGGGGGAATCCTTTGTTGGGAGGTGTTAGGAGGCTCTAATTGTTTCATGTCAGGAATTCCCCCGTTTTTTGAGTGATCCTCTTTATTTACTGTCCTGATTTTAGCGTTGTTTTTTTTTAAATACTGGTAGCCAAATTTTGTTCATTTTCATGGTTTCTTCATTTCTGTTGAAGTTGTCCACATGCTTGTGGATTTCAGTGGCTTCTCTGTGTGGCCTGACAAGGTGGTTGTTAGAGTGGTCCAGCATTTCTGTGTTCTCAAATAATATGCTGTGTCCAGGCTGGTTCATCAGATGCTCTTCTATGGATGACTTCTCAAGTTGAAGTCTGCAGTGCCTTTCATGTTCCTTGATTCATATTTGGTGGTCCCTATGTAGACTTGTCCACAGCCGCATGGTATACGGTAGACTCCATGGTATAGAGTAGATACAGCATTTATTTTTACAGAAGGCAAGATAGTGAAAAAGAAAGAGACGCTACCTACCCCTGTTCGAGACAAGTGCTTACATGAGCTTGTTCTCATGTAAGCCGCCCTGAGTCGCCGTTGGAGGAGATGGTGGCGGGATATATAAAAAAAATGATTATGATTATGATTATTATTAAGTGTCAATGCTACAATTGGCCACTTTTCTCCCACCCCTGGATATATAAACCCATTTTCCCAGTTTATAATAATAATAATAATAATAATGAATAATAAACCTTTATTTGTACCCCGCTACCATCTCCCGCAGGACTCGGTGCGGCTTACAAGAGGCCGAGCCCTAAGTACATCATTAACAAAAACACAACAACAACAATACAATGCAACAATAAATAAACTCATAACAAAGCCATAGAAGAATAACAAAAACACGATACTGTTAAAAAACCTGTGGCAGGGCCAAATGTAATGGTTAAAATTCTAAAAATGCTGGGCATGTCCAGGTGAGGTAGGATGGATATTTTGGGAATACAAGGGTGTGCAGACAATTCTAACTCTCCAATTGCTTGGGATTCCTTAATCTGGGAAGGAACATTGGAACATCCATGTTTTCAAGCTCCTTCTGAAGACTGCCAGTGTTGGGGAGTGCCTGATGTCCTTGGGGAGGGAGTTCCAGAGTCGTGGGGCCACCACCGAGAAGGCCCTGTCCCTCGTCCCCACGAATCGCGCTTGCGATGCCGGTGGGATCATGAGCAGGGCCTCACCAGATGAATGAAGAGATCGTGTGGGTTCATGTACGGAGATGTGGTCACGCAGGTAGGAGGGTCCCAAACCGTTTAGGGCTTTGTAGGTAAGCACCTGCACCTTGAATTGGGCCCGGAAAATGAACGGCAGCCAATGGAGCTCCTTGAACAGGAGGGTTGACCTCTCCCTGTAAGGAGCACCAGTTAACAGCCTGGCCGCCGTCCGTTGAACCAACTGAAATTTCCAGGCAGACCTCACAACCTCTGAGTAGGTCAGCCATATATGCAGGTGAAATGTCAGGAGAGAATGCTTCTGGAACATGGCAATACAGCCCGGAAAACTCACAGCAACCCAGTCCAGTTTTATCTTGTGCAGTGGACACTCTTTTTAAAAAGATGCTCTCTTCACTCAAAAGTTCAAATTTTGTTCCACATGTTCTTGTTTTGGGGCAGAGGATCTACACAGGCCTTTGGAGAGAACTTATGGTAACAGTTTCTCCCTTTGAATCTGCTTTGAATTGGAGAGTAAAACACGAGTGGCTGTTCCCTGCTATGATATGAACTCTTGCTTTACTTGCGGTTTTATTGCACAGTGGATTGGGGAGTGGGGTCTAGTTCTGAAGGCTCCTTTGAGGAGGAAACTTAGCTGGATCTGTTGTCCCTCGATGTAGAAGCCCCTTCCTTTTTCATGCTTTAATGTGCAAACGCACAGACAAAAAAGCAAAATATAAATTGTTAATATCGCCATCTGCTCAGTCTGGGGATTCGTTTTCAATGGCAAACAAGGGAATCAGATGAAGATTCAAAGATATCCAGGTTCCTTGATGCTTGTGCGCATGTAGCCGTCTCCCCATAGGCTTGGAAACAAGGCCTTCTCCATGCTGCTACAAAGATGACGAAATTGAGGGAGCGCTTCTGATTTTCAAGCATGAAGTAACCCATGAAAGGGCTACTTGTTCCCGCAGTTCCTTATCTGGTTCATCAGCTTAGCTTTTAGCAACGCGTATGCCCCAAGCGTTACAAATTATTGTATGCCTTTGTGGGTAAAGTGTTTCATGACGCTCAGAACTGGCAGAGTCAGGAGTGGATTGCAAACTGGTCCCCATTGTACAGCTTGCATTCCTGCCATGGGTGGATGCCAGCAGAGGTTTCCTTAAGGACCTCCAAGGGGACTAGTGCTCTGCAACGCTCTAGGGTTGGAGGTCAGCAATTGGCAGGTGACAGCACAGTAGTCACGGTGGTGGAAACAATACCCAATCAGGAAGGAAGCTTTGCTGACCCCATGAATGAGTATTAAAAGAACAAATGTGTTACAGGGTAAATTCTTGGGGTCACCATAAGTCAACAGGCAACTAAACACCCTGGTTGAGCAAACACAATGAGGAGGAAATGTTCAAATGTCACATATAAGGTTTGAATTATCAAAGGTGTTGAGATGTTGCCTTTTCAGGCTCCTTCTAACATTGCTATATAACCTAGATTGTTGTTGTTGTTCATTCATTCAGTCGTTTCCGACTCTTCATGACCTCATGGACCAGCCCACGCCAGAGCTCCCTGTCGGCCGTCACCACACCCAGCTCCTTCAAGGTCAATCCAGTCACTTCAAGGATGCCATCCATCCATCTTGCCCTTGGTCGGCCCCTCTTCCTTTTTCCTTCCATTTCCCCCAGCATAACCCAGATTATCAAAGCAAATAATCCATATTTTCTGTTTTAAACTGGATTATATGGGTCTACACTGCCATATAATACAGTTCAAAGCAGATCATCTGGATTTTATACAGAAGGGGGCCTAGAACGGCTTTGGGTTTGATCCAACGTGCCTGTCATTGACCGAAATCGTATTATTAGTCTTGATTGTAGTAGACCTATTGAATCAATGGGATTAATCAACGTGTTGACTCCTCACTTATCAACGGACTCAATGAGTTTATCTGAGACTGGCTGTGCTGTTGCACGCTGGGCCTGTGCATCAAACTGTAGACAGGACATAAATTCTGTGTGCCCAACGGGATGCCAGGGCTGCCTCAGATTAAAGGCCTTTGGATTTTCTTAAAACACAGTCTCTAGAATACTTAAAGGTTCAACAAAGTTCATTATTAATGAAAACAAACAGGTATTTCAAGGCTTTCTTAACAGTCTATAGGCTCTTTCAATCTTGTCCACAGGGAACAGGCACTATCTTAATGACTGGTATTTTAACTAATGGGGAAATCCTTAACTTCTAATCTGGGCAGTCTTTCTTTGCCTCTGTTGGCGTGGAGCCCCTACACCCGGTACCAACTGCGCCTGGCTTCCGCGAGTGACCCTTACCAAGCAGAGCTTGTAGACTTCCAAGGGAAAAGGAGTTCAGGTTTCGGTGATGGCTGGCTGAAGTCCCTCCGCAAAGGAGCTGTAAGGCTGTATGATCCTCGGCCAAGCTGTGGGCTGTATAACCCCGGCCAAGCTGTAGGCTGTATATCTCCCCGGCCAAGCCATAGAAGACGAAGCTTTCTACAGGAGCTCTTGGTATTACGTCCTGCATGGAAAGCTGCTCTGTGTGGACTGAACTCAAACTGGCTCCTATTCCCTCCAAAAACCCCAAAAGGGGGCAGGACTAGGGAACCTAACTATAATTGACAGGTGGCTTGCCCTATGATTGCAGCCAAAAGAAGCCACCTATCTGCAGAGTCCCAGAAATTTAGGACTATAACAAACATTCAATGCAAAGCAAACAAAATTGGAGCTCCTGGTACAGCTGTACCTGCACACTGGCCCCTTCTACACTGCCATATACAATCCATATTATCTGCTTTGAACTGAATTATATGACTCATATTATCCAGTTCAAAACAGATAATGTGGAATATCTGATTTGTTAATCTGGATTACATGGCCAACAAAACGGAATCCACCACCCTCCATTCCATGGCAGAACAGCTCTTACCAAAATATGTTCTCCCTAATGTTTAGGTGTATACAGTAAAGGAAGTTCTTCCACCCATATGGTCTCCCACACAGAGAGAGATGAGCGGGAGAGATGTTGCTTTGGGTGCAGCACCCAAAGTAGGGTATGGGCAGACCACTTTGGATGCCACAGGTGGGCAGACGCTGAGCAGTCGCCAATGTGGGCAGTCGGAGTTGTTGAACAAGGTTTGAGGCCATAGATCAAAACAAAACAAAACAGGAATCTAAGGAAGGGCAGGCAGAGAGGAGTCAGACCAGATGGAGAGGAAAAGGTTGGAGCCCAGTAGTAGGATCCATTCCCCCAAATGCCATCTGTTTTGCTTAGGTTCTTTAAAAGAAAAATCCATGGCCCCTTCTACGCTGCCATATAAAATCCAGATTGTCTTATTTGAATGGGATTATATGGCAGTGTACTCATATAATCCAGTTCAAAGCAGAAAATATGGATTATTTGCTTTGATAATCTGGGTTATGCTGGGGAAAATGGAAGGAAAAAGGAAGAGGGGTCGACCAAGGGCAAGATGGATGGATGGTATCCTTGAAGTGACTGGATTGACCTTGAAGGAGCTGGGGGTGGTGATGGCTGACAGGGAGCTCTGGCGTGGGCTGGTCCATGAAGTCACGAAGAATTGGAAACAACTGAAGAAATGAACAATGGTCTGTGGTTTGTTCTTTTCCACACTCGCATGTTGTGGACTCCACTTTGTGGCCCAATTTCTTAAGGTGGGCTCTGCATCTCATGGTCCCAGAGTGCTGTCTGTTTAGCACCTTCCTTGTCGCCCAGTTTTCTATGTGCCAGGAGGGAGTTTCTCATCCGGTCTCAGCTACTGATTGAAGTTCTGGGTTTTAACCTGCCACTTTTGGACTCTCACTTGCTGAGGTGTTCCTACAAGTATCTCTGTAGATCTTAGAAAACTATTTCATGATTTAAGGCAGGGGTCCTCAAACTTTTTAAACAGAAGGCCAGGTCACAGTCCCCCAAACTGGAGGGCTGGATTACAATTTGGGGAAAAAATGAGTGAATTCCTATGTGCACTGCTCATATCTTATTTGTAGTGCAAAAAAACACTTAAAAACAATACAATATTAAAATGAAGAACAATTTTAATAAATATAAACTTATCAGTATTTCAGTGGGAAGTGTGGGCCTGCTTTTGACTGATGAGAAAGGATTGTTTTTGTGTGCTTTCAAGTCATTTCAGACTTAGGTTGACCCTGAGCGATGGCCGGGTAAATGACCTTGGAGGGCCGTATTTGACCCCTGGGCCTTAGTTTGAGGACCCCTGATTTAAGGCGTTGGCTTGCTGGCTGATATCCAACGGGATGGGCTGCTACCGGCAGTTGTCCGCTGGTAAAATACCACCTAAACAGTGTAATTTCTCCAGTGGTGTAGGGTATAGACACCCCGTGATAATGCAGCATGTCTGATTAAGAACCACATCCACTGTTTTAGCATGGTGAGATGTGTTCCACACTGGGCATGCGTACTCAGCAGCAGAGTAGCACAGCACAAGGGCAGATGTCTTCACTGTGTCTGGTTGTGATCCCCAGGTTGTGCTAGACAGCTTTCATATGATATTGCTAGCAACCACTTTTTGCTTGATATTCAAGCAGTGCTTCTTGTAGGTCAGAGCACGGTCCAGAGTAACTTCCAGGTATTTTGGTGTGCTGCAATGCTCCAGTGGGATTCCTTCCCAGGTAATCCTCAGAGCTCGATATGCTTGTCTGTTCTTAAGATGAAAAGCACATGTCTGAGTATTAGATGGATTAGGAATCAACTAGTTTTCTACAGTAAGAGCACCTAGAGCTTTAGAGAGCTTCTGTTCAACCATCTCAAAGCTCCCTGCTTGAGCAGTGATGGCACGATCATCAGCATAGATGAAATTCTCTGTCCCTTCTGGCAGTGGCTGGTCATTTGTGTAAATGTTCAACATTGACGGAGCGAGCAACGCTCCCCTGAGGCAAGCCATTCTTCTGTTTCGCCATTTGCTTCTCTGGCCCTGGAACTCAACAAAAAAGCTCCTGTTTTGTAGCAGGTTTCCTATGAGGTGGGTGAGACAGTAGTCCTTTGTGATATTATAAGTTTTTCTCAAGAGAAGGGAATGATTTACAGTGTCTTAAGCTGCTGACAGGTCTGTGAAGACAGCTCCTGTAATCTGCTGCCTTTCAAAACCATCTTCTATGTGCTGAGTCAGGTTTAATGCTTGTCATGTGCAGCTTTTGCCTTTTCTGAAGCCACCCTGTTGTGGGATCATGCATGGGTTTATTTCTTCCATAATTCTATGCCAATGCTATGCAAACATGAGGGTTTTTTATAGCTTGGTGGGGCACCAGTCATCTTTGGCAGAGAAGACTAAAACTCCCAGGATTAAATAGCACTGAGCCATAGCAATTACAGTAGAGTCAAACTGCATTCATTGCAATAGGTAATTGTCTCCTCAGAATACTCCTGTAAGAATGGGCCTCGTTTCCCTTTAAATCCTGCTCTGGGAAGCCCCTCCCCCTGGGCCCGCCCACTCGGCGCGCGTGGAGGCGCCGTTAATAAAAGCAGAGAGTAGATCAATCGCAGGCATGGGCCGCGTTCTTTTCTTCTTCTGTACAGTCAACTGGCTGTCCAATCAGAGAACACGGAAGAGGAGACGAGCAGAGGAAAGAGCCAATAGGGCACCCTCTACCAGCTACACAGTGTTCCCGCCCACTCCGAGATGGCGGTGAGGCCTTGAAAGCACTCCTCCAGGTGTTTTAGACTTCAACTCCCAGAAGCCTCAGCTACACTGGCCAATGATCAGGGATTCTGGGAAATGAAGTCCAAAAAACACCTGGAGGACCAGAGCTTGGAAATCATTACCTTAAAGCAGGCCTGGGCAAACCCTCCAGGTGTTTTGGACTTCAACTCCCACATTTACTAAGACCTTACCGGCATCCAACTTAAGTTGAAGGCAGGCCTGGGCAAACTTGGGCCCTCCAGGTGTTTTGGACTTCAACTCCCACAATTCCTAACAGCTTACCATCATCCAACATAACTTGAAGGCAGGCCTGGGCAAACTTGGGCCCTCCAGGTATTTTGGACTTCAACTCCCACAATTCCTAACAGCTTACCGGCATCTGACATAACTTGAAGGCAGGCCTGGGCAAACTTGGGTCCTCCAGGTGTTTTGGACTTCAACTTCCACAATTCCTAACAGCTTACCGGCATCCAACATAACTTGAAGGCAGACCTGGGCAAACTTGGGCCCTCCAGGTGTTTTGGACTTCAACTCCCACAATTCCCAACAGATTACCGGCATCCAACATAACTTGAAGGCAGGCCTGGGCAAACTTGGGCCCTCCAGGTATTTTGGATTTCAACTTCCACAATTCCTAACAGCTTACCATCATCCAATGTAACTTGAAGGCAGGCCTGGGCAAACTTGGGCCCTCCAGGTGTTTTGGACTTCAACTCCCACAATTCCTAACAGCTTACCGGCATCCAACATAACTTGAAGGCAGGCCTGGGCAAACTTGGGCCCTCCAGGTGTTTTGGACTTCAACTCCCACAATTCCTAACAGCCCACCGGCATCCAACATTACTTGAAGGCAGGCCTGGGCAAACTTGGGCCCGCCAGGTGTTTTGGACTTCAACTCCCACAATTCCTAACAGCCCACCGGCATCCAACATAACTTGAAGGCAGACCTGGGCAAACTTGGGAACTCCAGGTGTTTTGGACTTCAACTTCCACAATTCCTAACAGCTTACCATCATCCAATGTAACTTGAAGGCAGGCCTGGGCAAACATGGGCCCTCCAGGTGTTTTGGACTTCAACTCCCACAATTCTCAACAGCTTACCGGCATCCAACATAACTTGAAGGCAGGCCTGGGCAAACTTGGGCCCTCCAGGTGTTTTGGACTTCAACTCCCACAATTCCTAACAGCCCACCGGCATCCAACATAACTTGAAGGCAGGCCTGGGCAAACCTGGGCCCGCCAGGTGTTTTGGACTTCAACTCCCACAATTCCTAACAGCCCACCGGCATCCAACATAACTTGAAGGCAGGCCTGGGCAAACTTGGGCCCGCCAGGTGTTTTGGACTTCAACTCCCACAATTCCTAACAGCCCACCGGCATCCAACATAACTTGAAGGCAGACCTGGGCAAACTTGGGCCCTCCAGGTGTTTTGGACTTCAACTTCCACAATTCCTAACAGCTTACCATCATCCAATGTAACTTGAAGGCAGGCCTGGGCAAACGTGGGCCCTCCAGGTGTTTTGGACTTCAACTCCCACAATTCCCAACAGCTTACCGGCATCCAACATAACTTGAAGGCAGGCCTGGGCAAACTTGGGCCCGCCAGGTGTTTTGGACTTCAACTCCCACAATTCCTAACAGTCCACCGGCATCCAACATAACTGGAAGGCAGGCCTGGGCAAACTTGGGCCTGCCTGGTGTTTTGGACTTCAACTCCCACAATTCCTAACAGCTTACCGGCATCCAACGTAACTTGAAGGCAGGCCTGGGCAAACTTGGGCTTTCCCGGTGTTTTGGACTACAACTCCCACAATTCCTAACAGCTTACCAGCATCCAACATAACTTGAAGGCAGGCCTAGGCAAGCTTGGGCCCGCCAGGTGTTTTGGACTTCAACTCCCACAATTCCTAACAGCTTACCGGCATCCAACATAACTTGAAGGCAGACCTGGGCAAACTTGGGCTTTCCAGGTGTTTTGGACTTCAACTCCCACAATTCCTAACAGCTTACCGGCATCCAACATAACTTGAAGGCAGGCCTGGGCCAACTTGGGCCCTCCAGGTGTTTTGGACTTCAACTCCCACAATTTGTAACAGCTTACCGGCATCCAACATAACTTGAAGGCAGGCTTGGGCAAACTTGGGCCCTCCAGGTGTGTTGGACTTCAACTCCCACAATTCCTAACGGCTGTTAGGAATTGTGGGACTTGAAGTCCAAAACACCTAGAGAGCCCAAGTTTGCCCAGGCCTGCCTTCAAATTGTGTTGGATGCCAGAGGATAACATTGTCTTCTTAACAATCACACAGAGATTTGTTCTGGATTTTCTATATGTGTGTAAGCATAGTCTTAGGAGATATTGGAGTAGGACCTAACCTACTAATTAATGGGTTCAATTGATTGTTTCCCAATAAATAGAGCTTTAATCACGTCCATTTTTTTAACTGGAAGGATCAACTTAAGTTGGAAATGTAAAACAAATTAAGGTATTGTTCCACTTCTAACTTGTGTGCGAGATGGTGCCAAAGAGGCAACAAAGGCTCTATTTCCCAACCTGTTTCTCTTGAGTCTTCGCAAATCGATTTCGTGCCTTTTGTTAGATTCCCCAGGGTTGCGGAAATAAAAGGTTTAGGTCAGAAGATGCCCGCCGCTGACTCAAAAGTAGTTCCTGGGGAATGCGTTGTGTGAAAAAGCGTTTGAGGTTAGCGGTGTTGGTAACTGATCTTTCCCTGCATTAGAGCCATTTCTAAAAATAATAATAAAAAAGGGGTTTGGTGTGCATTTTCTTTTCTTTTCTTTTTACTAGTGGCACCTAGCATTTCTTTAGATCTATACAATCTGGAGGACTTCAGAAAGTTTTACAAAGGCCGGAAATCTCTGAAGTAAAGCCTCAAAAAAAGAAGAAGAGAAAAGAATGAGGAAGAAAATCCTCCTTTCAGACAACTTTTCCCTCTACTTTTACAAAACACTTTTTTTGGCCTAAATCCCTAGAATAGGCCCAAGAGACATTGTGGTGCAATCATTTCAGCACCATACTTAGGGGTGCACCTACACTGTGGAATTAAAGCGGTTTGACACCACTTTAAACACCACGGCTCAATGCTATAGAATCATATGAGTTGTATTTATACAAAGCTTTTAGACTTTGAAACAAACATGAAACAATCAGGGCCAGCTTACACCTCCCAACAAAGGATCACCCCAGACAGCAACCAGCCAGGCATTGAAGCTGTAAGGCCATTAGATGTTAGTCAAGGTGGCCAATTGCAACATTCACACTTGCCTCAAGCAGACAAGAGTTCTTTCTGCCACCCTGGACATTCCACAGATATATAAACCCCACTAGCCTAGTTTCCAACAAGCCTCACAACCTCTGAGGATGCCTGCCATAGATGTGAGCGAAACGTCAGGAGAGAATGCCTCTGGAACATGGCCATACAGCACAGAAAACTCACAGCAACCCACTTTTAGCCTTTTCTGGCAAAGAATGCTGCTGCCTCATCAGCCTTCAACGCCATTATTCCATTGAACCAAGGCAGTTAAAATAGTGTCGATCTGGGGACTGTTGCCATAAGTTCCACTGAATTCATTTAAACTTATTTTCTGAGTAAATATTCAAACAAGTGGGATGCACAACACTTAACAGTTTCTCATTCCATTTCCACCTCCACTAAGTTTCTGCTGAGCCCTAGGAAGGGTTCTGCCTTTGAAAATCTGGTTCTTCATTCAAGAAGGTAATTTATGTAAATAGGGAGCACCAAATGATCTAGAGGAGGAAAACTGTTGGGGAAAACACCTGGCACATAATGATGATGCGGCATCCCAATGCCCTGTTGCTCAGTCAGACTTAATTTTGAGAAAGCTTGCGTAGGATTGTCATCTTTGGATCTTCAGGCAACAAAACTCCACAGTCTCTTAATTCATAGGATTTTAAGAGTTGGAAGAACCACCAAGTCTAATCCCTTGCCTTGCAGGAATAAATGATACACTCAATCCTCCACATTCGCTGGGGTTAGGGCACAGGACTTCTGTGAAAGTTAAAAAGCCATGAATAAATTCCTATTTTTTTACATGAGGGAACACTCTTTAGACATTTCTAGGACTCCTTCCGCACAGCTGACCAAAATACCACATTTTCGGCTTTGAACTGGAATATCATGGTAGTGTGGACTCAGATAACCCAGTTCAGAGCAGGTATTGTTGATTATCTGCCCTGATATTCTGGGTTATAGGGCTGTGTGGAAGGGCCCTGAATCTTCCAACACAACTCCATTGTCAACCTCTACTGAAACCTAGCTATAGAATCACCTGGGAGGACCTAGGCTCCTTCTATAATCCCCTTTATCCCAGGATGTGATCCCAGATTATCTGCTTTGAACTAGATTATATGAATCTACACTGCCAGATAACCTGGGCTAAACAGAGAATCTGGGATCAGATCCTGAGATATATAGAAGGAGCCCTAGAGATTCCTATTTGTTGTTGTTCATTCGTTCAGTCGTTTCTGACTCTTTGTGACCTCATGGACCAGCCCACGCTAGAGCTCCCTGTCGGCCATCACCACCCCCAGCTCCTTCAAGGTGAAGCCAGTCACTTCAAGGATGCCATCCATTCATCTTGCCCTTGGTCGATCCCTCTTCCTTTTTGCTTCCATTTTCCCCAGCATCATTGTCTTCTCTAAGATTTCTTGTCTTCTCATGGTGTGGCCAAAGTACTTCATCTTGGCCTCTACTATCCTTCCCTCCAATGAGCAGTCAGGCTTTATTTCCTGAAGTATGGACTGGTTGGATCTTCTTGTGGTCCAAGGCACTCTCAGAACTTTCCTCCAACACCACAGTTCAAAAGCATCTATCTTCCTTTGCTCAGCCTTCCCTATGGTGCAGCACTCACATCTGTAGGTGACTATGGGGAATACCATTGCTTTAACTATGTGGATCTTGGTTGCCTAGATTCCTATAAATAACATTTTAAATCAAAGCTGTGAATACTCAAATCCATAAAAATAAAACAATGCAAATATGGAGGGACAACCCTAAAGCTTTTCCACAAGATGCCTATCTGAAACTTTTAGAAGATGACGAAGGGCCCTTCCACACAGCCCTATAAACAAGAATATCAAAGCAGATAATTCACAATATCTGCTTTGAACTGGATTATCTGAGTGCACACTGCCATATAATCCAGTTCAAAGCAGATAATGTGGGATTTTATACAGCTGTAATGTGGGATTTTATACAGGGCCAAAGGAGGAAAGCAATGTATGAAAAGAAAATGCCCGTGAATCTTGTCTTCCTTTGTAATTGCTTCTAATATTCGGTAGCTTTTGTATCCTCAGTAATTGCAGTTTTGTTTTTGTTTTTTTTGTAGGAAGTCTATATACTTTGGGTATGCTCTTCTTTCAGTTTTTGGGAGTGATTCCATCTGGATTTCTTGAATAGTGGATAAACATCCACACAATCATATTCTATGGCTCCATATACACTGCCATATAAAATCCAGATTATCTGTTTTGAACTAGGGCCCTTTTCATATAGCTGTATAAAACCCACATTGACTGGATTATATGGCAAGGTGGACTCAGATAACTCAGTTAAAAGCAGATATTGTGGATTATCTGACTTGATGTTCTGGGTTATATGGCTGTGTGGAAGAGTTCTAGGATCATATGGCAGTGTAGACTCATATGATCCAGTTCAAAGCAGATCATCTGGATTTTATATGGCAGTGTAGATAGGGCCTATATCCTAGCTGGATCATCTTCACACAATCGTGATACTAGTCCTCCATGGAGTATCTTTAGAGAAGGTGGTGGAATGCTGTGTATACACCACCTAAGGCTCCTTTTTTGGACCAGGGACCACTTTGACCAGGGACCACTCTCCAACATTAGTACCAAAAGGGTTGCGAATCAGTTTTTGGTCAACTTTAGATTCAGTTTGGTTATTTGTGGTGCTAATTCAGAAAATTGCATTGGTAGACCCCATCAGCTCTAGTTTCTGATACAGAAGATATGCCATTTATTAGTCGCCATCTGCTCACCCACACAAAACCATATTTAATCATCGAGAGCTGATGTGGTAGTAATCTTTCGTGGGTAGTCAGCCTCTTTCCTCCTGACATCCCCATTGCCTCAGCACTATAAGAGGGTATTGCAAAACCAATTGCTCTCGTTGCTGTGTGGTTTTGAGGCAACAGTGTAGTAATGGTGAGGCCGCAGACCATATTTTTGTTCTTGTGGACCACAGGTTGGGAACCACTGATCTACACTGACCATTGAATGCAGTTCAAAGCTAACTTCAAACAAACCCCCGCAAAAGTGTACAAATTTATTTATTTATTGTGTCAGGACCAAACCAAACAGTTGTATTACATTTTTAAGCAAAACAAAACAAACAAACAGACAAAACACAAAGTTTGCAAGCTTGGTAATTGATTAAATGTCCTTTGACCAGTACCTGGCCACTTGGAGTGTCTCTGGTGTTACTATAAGAAGGTCCTCCATTGTGTATTCTTCTGTGTGCCCAGAGGGGAGTCTCTCATTTGGTATCAGCCATTGATTGAGGTTCTGGGTTTGAGCCTGCCACTTTTGGACTCTCGCTTGCTGAGGTGTTCCTGTGAGTGTCTCTGTAGATTTTACAGAGAGAAGGGATGGGGGGACATGAGAGAAGCCTCCTCGCAGGATTGCAAGACTTCTAATTCTCTCACTCCAGAAGCGAAGTGTACGAATGAAAGCCCTTAATGCACACCAGTGCTCTATGGTTTGTGTCACTGCCATCCATCTGGGCCTCAAACTGGGTTTTAAGATTTCCTCTGAAGAGTCCCCACCCCCCATTACTGGTTTGAAACCGCATTAAGCGGTCAATGTAGACGGAGCCTAAGTCGGGGTCCCTGGGTTGTGTGATACAAACTCATTATCATAATGTGATTAAAGGCAGGCTTTAACCGCTATAGAGGAAAGGCATGCCGGTTGCCAAGTTTTGTGCATCCTTATTAGTCTTGCTTGATTTGTCAATGCAATTAAAAAAAATCAAATCCCTGCAATAAGCCCATAGAGGAAGACAAGAAAACGTGACAAAGCGGGGAATTCTTCTCTCTCTCTCTTAGGCGAGCCCTCACTGGCCGAATAGGATAGTCTTCCAGAATCAGTATTCTGGTGGGTCCGTAGGTGACTGTGGAGCCCTATTCTTGACCTGCATCTTCTCCTGTAGTGAGGGCATTGGTTTCCAGGTGGAAGGCGGTCTCGGTCGGGGTTGGCTTGATGTGCCTTCCTCTTGGCACGTTTCTGTCTTTCACCCTCCATTCCTGCCTCTTCAAATTCTGCAGCACTGCTGGTCACAGTTGACCTCCATCTAGAGCGCTCAAGGGCCAGGGTTTCCTGGTTCTCAGTGTCTATACCAGAGTTTTTAAGGTTGGCTTTGAGCCCGTCTTTAAATCTCTTTTCCTGTCCACCAACATTCTGTTTTCCGTTCTTGAGTACGGAGTAGAGAGTAGAGACGGTGGTCGGGCATCTGGACAATGTGGCCGGTCCAGCGGAGTTGATAGCAGAGGACCATCACTTCAATGCTGGTGGTCTTTGCTTCTTCCAGCACGCTGACCTTCGTTCGCTTGTGCGCATACAGAAGAAGATCTACAAGCCACTCTCAACACCTTTGCAGAAGCATACACAAAGCTTGGCCTGTCACTGAACATCGAGAAAACCAAAGTGCTGTTCCAGCAGTCACCAGCCGCCCCCTCTCCAATGCCAGAGATACAGCTTAATGGTGTAACATTAGAAAATGTCGACCATTTCCGCTACCTTGGCAGTCACCTCTCCACCAAAGTCAACATCGACGCCGAAATACAACACCGCCTGAGCTCTACAAGTGCAGCATTTTCCCGAATGAAGCAGAGAGTGTTTGAGGACCGGGACATCCGTAGGGATACCAAGGTGGTTGTCTATAAAGCTATTGTCCTCCCAACCCTGCTATATGCCTGTGAGACGTGGACTGTCTACAGACGTCACATGCAGCTCCTGGAACGATTCCATCAGCGCTGCCTCCGGAAAATCCTGCAAATCTCCTGGGAAGATAAGCGGACAAACGTCAGCGTGCTGGAGGAAGCAAAGACCACCAGCATTGAAGCAATGGTCCTCCAACATCAACTCCGCTGGACAGGCCACGTTGTCCGGATGCCTGACCACCGTCTCCCAAAGCAGTTGCTCTACTCCGAACTCAAGAACGGAAAACGGAATGTTGGTGGACAGGAAAAGAGATTTAAAGATGGGCTCAAAGCCAACCTTAAAAACTCTGGCATTGACACTGAGAACTGGGAGGCCCTGGCCCTTGAGCGCTCCAGCTGGAGGTCAGCTGTGACCAGCAGTGCTGCAGAATTCGAGGAGGCACGAGTGGAGGGTGAAAGAGAGAAACGTACCAGGAGGAAGGCGCGTCAAGCCAACCCCGACCGGGACCGCCTTCCACCTGGAAACCAATGCCCTCACTGCGGAAGAAGATGCAGAGCAAGAATAGGGCTCCACAGCCACATGCGGACCCACAAGGAAACCCATGATGGAAGACCATCTTACTCGTCCAACGAGGGATCGCCTAAGTAATTAAGTAAGTAAGTAAGTGTCTTCCCAAGAGATTTGCAGGATTTACAGGAGGCAGCTCGGATAGAATCGTTCCAAGAGTTGCATGTGTGACGCCTGACAGTCCACGTCTCGCAGGCGTATAGCAGGGTTGGGAGGACAATCTATATATATATAAATGGTCTGTGCATTAAAAACAAAAGAACCAATGAACGAAATCACACCAAATTTGGCAACAAAACGTCTCACAACACACGGAGTGACCATCACTCAACAAATTATGATTTTGTCATTCGGGAGTTGCAGTTGCTGGGATTTATAGTTCACCAACAATCAAAGAGCACTCTGAACTCCATCAACGATGGAACTGAACCAAACTTGGCACACAGAACTCCCATGACCAACAGAAAATACTGGAAGGGCTTGGTGGACATTGACATTGAGTTTGGGAGTTGTAGTTCACCTACAGATAGAGAGCACTGTGGACTCAAACAATGATGGATCTGGACCAAACTTGGCACAAGCACTCAATATGCCCAAATATGAACACAGATGGCATTTGGGGGAAATAGACCTTGACATTTGGGAGTTGTAGTTACAATCAAAGAGCATTCCGAACCCCACCAATGATGGAATTGGGGCCAAACATCCCACGCAGAACCCCCATGACCAACATAAAACTCTGTGTTTTCTGGTGGTCTTTGGTAACCATTCTGACACCCCCCTGGTGACCCCCCCCCCCCCAGGTTTTGACTTCCCAGGTTGAGAAATGCTGCCTTAAGGACATCCAGTCCAACTCCCTTCACCAGGGCAAGAAAACATAATCAAAACCCTCTTGACAAAGGGCCATTCAGCCATTCACACACACACACATATGTATATGACAATCAAAGATTTGAAAGGGACCCCTAAAGAAGGATGATGATATGTTGCATGTTCCAGAGTAGGCAAACCAGACAATCTCCACATCAACACTGACAAAGAAAGAACAAGAAATACTGTTTACCCACAAGCATAAAGACATTACATATATTAGAAACCAACACTTTCTCATTACTTTATTTTCCAGATCACCAGCCTGGGCCACAGCAACGCGTGGCAGGGAGCGGCTAGTATCTTTATAAACAAGCACCTTGGTATCCCTTTCCCTACGGATGTCCCAGTCCTCAAACACTCTCTGCTTCATTTGGAAAAATGCTGCACTCGCAGAGCTCAGGCGGTGTTGTATTTCAGTGTCGATGTTGACTTTGGTGGAGAGGTGGCTGCCAAGGTAGTGGAAATGGTCAACATTTTCTAATGTTAAACCATTAAGCTGTATCTCTGGCATTGGAGAGGGATTGGCTAGTGACTGCTGGAAGTAAGTAAGTAAGTAAGTAAAGGAGAATTAATACAGTTCGACACCACTTTAGGTGCCATGGCTCAATGCTATGAAATCCTGGGGGGTTGTAGTTTTGAAAGGTTTGAAAAATAGAGACAAAGCCTCACCAAATCACAGCTCCCATAATTCCGTAGCATTGAGCTAGAGCAGTAAAAATGGTGTTGAGCTGCATTAATGCCACAATGTAGATGCACCCTTAGACTGTAATAAGGGTGTGATTGTAGTATATCGGGGCAGAAGTGTATACTAGAAAATCGATTCAGCATGCTTGAGTTAGCATCAGCTTTCACTGTAAGACAAAAAGCAAAGTTCTAGCGCTCAAGCTTACAAAATCACCTTGAAAGTGTGGAGTAGACAGTCAGTAGTCCAGTGGTTCTCAACCTTCCTAATGCCGCGACCCCTTAGTATAGGTCCTCATGTTGTGGTGACCCCCAACCATAATGTTATTTTCGTTGCTACTTCATAACTGTAATTTTGCTACTATTATGAATTGTCATGTAAATAACTGATATGCAGGATGTATTTTCAGTCCCTGGACCAAATTTGGCACAAATACCCGATACACCCAAAATTTGAATACTGGTGGGGTTGGGGGTGATTGATTTTGTCATTTGGTAATGCTGGAGTTGCTGGGATTTATAGTTCACCTAAAATCAAAGAGCCTTCTGAACTCCATCAATGATGGAATTGAATCAAACACGGCACACAGAATTCCCATGACCAAGAGAAAATACTGGGAAGGTTTGGTGGACATTGACCTTGGATTTTTAGAGTTGTAGTTCACCTACATCCAGAGAACACTGTGGACACAAGTAATGATGGATCTGGATCAAACTTGGCACAAATATTCAATATGCCCAAATGTGAACACTGGTAGAGTTTGGAGAAAATAGACCTTGCCATTTGGGAGTTGTAGTTGTTGGGATTTATAGTTCACCCACAATGAAATAGCATTCTGAACCCCACCAACGATAGAATTGGACCAAACTTTCCACACAGAACCCCCATGACCAACAGAAAATACTATGTTTTCTGATGGTCTTTGACGACCCCTCTTACACCCCCTCGCGACCCCCACAGGGGTCCCTACCCCCAGGTTGAGAAACACTGCAGTAGACAGTCCACGTCTCGCAGGCATATAGCAGGGTTGGGAGGACAATAGCTTTATAGACTCTGGAACGCCCTCCCAAGGGATCTCAGACAGGCCCCTTCGTTGGCAATCTTTAGAAAGAATCTGAAAACTTGGCTGTTCCGATGTGCCTTTGCAGATTAGGAATCCCCAATAGCAAATCCTAGCAGCACTTTAATAGAACCATGAATTCTGCAAACTGCACATTGCACCATTTTATAGTCCTACATACCTCCTGCCACATCAGCACTTTTAATCTTGTACCCAGTGCCCTGGCCTGGCCCAGTTTTATTGTGTCCTGATGTCTTTATGTACCGTTATTGCTGTTGTTATTTGCTTAATCTGTTTTATTTGTTTTATTTGCTTTAGGTATTGTATTGTTGTATTGTGTAAGCCGCATCGAGTCCTCTGGGAGATGCTAGCGGGGTATTTATTTTATTTATCGTGTCATCAGCAACCATTGTATTACAATTCTAACAGAGCAAAACAAACACAGAGATTAAAAAGAAAAAGAAAAAAAAGAAAGAAAGAAAAAACCACACAGATTTTGTAAATTTGGTATTTGGTTAAATGTCCTTTGACCAGTATCTGGCCACTTGGAGTGCCTCTGGGGTTGCCGCAAGAAGGTCCTCCATCGTGCATGTGGCAGGGCTCAGGGTGCATTGCAGCAGGTGGTCAGAGGTTTGTTCTTCTCCGCACTCGCATGCCGAGGATTCCACCCTGTAGCCCCATTTCTTAAGATTGGCTCTGCATCTCGTGGTGCCAGAGCGCAATCTGTTCAGCGCCTTCCAAGTCGCCCAGTCTTCTGAGTGCCCAGGGGGGAGTCTCTCATCTGGTATCACCCATGAATTGAGGTGCTGGGTTTGGGTCTGCCACTTTTGGACTCTCGCTTGCTGGGGTGTTCCAGCGAGTGTCTCTGTAGATCTAAGAAAACTATGTCTTGATTTAAGTCGTTGATGTGCTGGCTGATACCCAAACAGGGGATGAGCTGGAGATGTCTCTGCCTTGGTCCTTTCACTATTGGCTGCTACTTTCCGGCGGATGTCAGGTGGTGCAATACCGGCTAAGCAGTGTAATTTCTCCAGTGGTGTGGGGCGCAGACACCCCGTGATAATGCGGCATGTCTCATTAAGAGCCACATCCACTGTTTTAGTGTTATGAGATGTGTTCCACACTGGGCATGCATACTCAGCAGCAGAGTAGCATAGTGCAAGGGCAGCTAGCGGGGTACAAATAAAGTAATAATAATAATAATAATAATAACACTGGAATGGAACAATGGATGACGAATCTGGAACATGTTTTTGATGACGAGACGACAGTGAACGGGTATTGTAGTAACTGTTTATTAATTGTGTAATGTGTTAGGTTGTTAACTGTTTCTATATAATGTAGCACTGAATTTTTGCTGTTCGTATTTGTTGTGAACCGCTGTGAGTCGCCTTCGGGCTGAGAACAGCGGTATATAAGTAAGGTAAAGATTACTGCAGATGCAGACTGTGGCCAGGAAATCAGAAGACGCTTACTTCTTGGGAGGAGAGCAATGTCCAGTCTCGATAAAATAGTAAAGAGTAGAGACATCACACTGGCAACCAAGATCCGCGTAGTCAAAGCCATGGTATTCCCTGTAGTAACCTACGGATGTGAGAGCTGGACCTTAGGGAAGGCTGAGCGAAGGAAGATCGATGCTTTTGAGCTGTGGTGTTGGAGGAAAGTTCTGAGAGTGCCTTGGACTGCGAGAAGATCCAACCAGTCCATCCTCCAGGAAATAAAGCCCGACTGCTCACTGGAGGGAAAGATACTAGAGACAAAGTTGAAGTACTTTGGTCACATCATGAGGAGACAGGAAAGCCTAGAGAAGACAATTATGCTGGGGAAAGTGGAAGGCAAAAGGAAGAGGGGCCGACCAAGGGCAAGATGGATGGATGGCATCCTTGAAGTGACTGGACTGACCTTGAAGGAGCTGGGGGTGGTGATGGCCGACAGGGAGCTCTGGCGTGGGCTGGTCCATGAGGTCACGAAGAGTCGGAGACGACTGAACGAATGAACAACAACAACAACAAATAAATAAATAATAGACAAGCACCTTGGTATCCCTACGGATGTCCCGGTCCTCAAACACTCTCTGCTTCATTCGGAAAAATGCTGCACTCGCAGAGCTCAGGCGGTGTTGTATTTCAGTGTCGATGTTGACTTTGGTGGAGAGGTGGCTGCCAAGGTAGCGGAAATGGTCAACATTTTCTAATGTTACACCATTAAGCTGCATCTCTGGCATTGGGAGAAAAAGCGGGGAATTAAACCCTACAGAAAAATAAAAAAGAGACTCGTACTACAGAGTTCAAACTTTTCCTGCAGTTCAGATGTTTTATTTTTTTCCCTTATATTTAAAGGCTGCCCATAAAATATGTAGGAAAAGGGAGGGAGAACCCACCCTAAAAGACAACAGATCCCAGACTTCACAAGGGAAGTGGATATGAAATTGGGGGGAAGGAAAAAGAGGCGGATTGGCCTGAAACCTGGGCTCCAGATCCAAGGGCTAATTAAAACCTTTTGTCTCTCAAGTCTTTCTCTCTAAAGCATTCCGTGTCTGTTTAATATTTAACATATGGGGGGAGAGTTTTGTTGGTGAGCCAGTTATATTACAATCAGATATTGTTTAGTTAAGATGCAAAAAAAAAGGGGGGGGGGGAGAAAGAAGGAAAAAGGCAATTTTCTTCTAAGCTGAAACTTTGAAGAAGGAGGGGAAAAAAGAGGGGGGAGATTATACTACAGAATGATTTCACAGCACAAAGTTGATCAGTGTCTTTTTCTCTCTTTTTCTCTTGTCCCCCCTTTCTCCAAAAAGAGCAATACAAGCCCTTGCTTTGCATTGTATGGGGGAAAGAAAAGGAAGAGAGTTCAAACAGCAATTGATCTTTATCTTCTGGAGGGGAGGGGGGAGGGAGAGGAAAGGGTTAAAGGCAAGGAAGCTGGGAGGCGGGAAAAGGGCGCCTGTCCCTTTAAGGCCGCGAGAGAATGGCGGGGATAAGACGATTGGGGCGGCAGGATCACTTACTTCTGACGTCCCGAAGCCTGGGGGAGTTGGCGAGAGATGGCTTCCCTTTGATAAGGTCCTGGCAACTGAGTAGTACACGCAGGGGGAGCCAAAAAAATAAGGAAAGGAAAGAAAGCAAAACAAAACCCGACAATCATATCATTATATATATATATTAGATTAATTTTTTAATTTTTGGAATTGTAATAGTCGATAAAGAAGAGGAGAGGTCACTTTCCCTTTAAGAGCCATTGAACGCAATGGATTGGGGAAAGAAAAGAAATGGATAGGAATGCGGTTTTTTTATTGTGTGTCGTGTTTTGTGTGCTTTGTATTTATATCTAGAGATAGATAGATTTAAAAGATTTTTTTGTGTTTGTTTTTTTTTTAAATAAGGAAGGAAAGGTGGCTATCTCCCTGCCAGGACCGTCCCTTCGGTGGTTCACTTTGAAGTGCACAGTTAAATCCACAGCGCAGTGTTTGTGAGGAGAGCCCCGAGGACATTTGGTGCCTGCGAGGAGGGCTTGAAACAGGACCTGGATTGAGAGGAGGAGGAGAAGGAGGGAGAGAAGAAGGAGAAGAAGGGGGGCAGGAGAAAACAGGGGCTGGAAGAGGGAGGGATTTAGGCTTTTGAAGATTCCCCCCCTTTCCCCACCTTCTCTTTCAGCTTGAGTAGTAGCTGGGAAACACAGAGAGAGAGAGAGACTCTGAGGGAACTCTCCTCTGCTTCATCTCCCCCTTATTATTATTATTTTTTGGGTTGGGGGCAACCTCCACTCTGCAAAAAAAGCTTGGAGAGCAGGATGGAAACTCTGATGTGCCCTGAGAAGGGGGAGGATTGGAAAATGCTCCTTTTCCCTTCCCAATCTGTAGGATTTTAATTTATTTTTGTGTGTGTCTGGGGGAGAAATAAGCCGCCACCACCAGCACCCCCCTATGCAAAAGGAAGGAAGCAACTCCTGGGGATGATCAAATGGTAAGTTGTAAAAGAATGTGATTTGCTGTGCTGCTCCCTCCCTCTTCCCCTCCCTCCCTCCTTCCTTCTCTCTCCTTCTCCTTCCCCCTCCCTTTCTCCCGGATCGCTTTGATGTCCTCTTGGCTGGAGCTTTGAAGTTGTTAAGGAAAGCTATTTATGTGTTAGTTAGGAGCCAGCCCAGCCTGGGAAGGAGAGAGACACAGAGAGAGGCAAGCCGGGGTATGTATGTATGTATTTATGCATGTATATCAGGATGGATGGCCAGGATCACAAAAAAGCAAGGAAATATAGTTGTGTATGTACTATAGATGCAAGTGTGTGTTTGTAGAAGATCCTGAAAGCCAAGGAGAGCTCACTTTCCCTGGTTCCTTCCTTTGAAAGCAAAGGATTGGGCATATTGATTGACCAGGATTACAAAAAAGCAAGGAAATATAGTTGTGTATGTACTATAGATGCATGTGTGTGTTTGTAGAAGATCCTCAAAGCCAAGGATAGGACATGTTGAGTGGCCAGGATCACAAAAAAGCAAGTAAATATAGTTGTGTATGTACTATAGATGCATGTGTGTGTTTGTAGAAGATCCTGAAAGCCGAGGAGAGCTCACTTTCCCTGGTTCATTCCTTTGGATGCAAAGGATTGGGCATATTGAATGGCCAGGATGACAAAAAACCAAGTAAATATAGCTGTGTATATACTATAGATACATGTGTGTGGTTTTAGAAGATCCTGAAAGCCAAGGAGAGCTCACTTTCCCTGGTTCTTTCCTTTGGAAGAGAGAGATGCAATGGATTGGGCATATTGATTGGCCAGGATCACAAAAAGCAAGTAAATATAGGTGTATATATACTATAGATGCATGTGTGTGTTTGTAGAAGATCCTGAAAGCCAAGGATAGGACATGTTGAGTGGCCAGGATCACAAAAAAGCAAGTAAATATGGGTGTATATATACTATATATACACATGTGTATGTGTTTTAGAAGATCCTGAAAGCCAAGGAGAGCTTATTTTCCTTGGTTTTTTCCTTTGGAAGAGAGAGATGCAAAGAGTAGGACATATTGAATGGCCAGCACCACAAAAAATCAAGTAAATATAGGTGTGTGTATATAGTATATGTGTGTGTGTGTGTTTGTAGAAGATCCTGAAAGCCAGGAGAGCTCACTTTCCTTGGTTTCTTCCATTGGAAGAGAGAGATGCAAAGGATTGGACATGTTGAGTGGCCAGGATCACAAAAAACCAAGTAAATATAGGTGTGTATATATACTATATATGTGTGTGTGTGTGTTTGTATAGAGATGGAGTAGAAGATCCTAAAAGCAAAGGAGAGCTCACTTTCCTTGGTTTCTACCTTTAGAAGAGAGAGATGCAAAGACTTGGACATATTGAGTGTATATTTATATATATTTTTTCAGATAAGATGCACTGCATGAAATCCCTCCAAGGCAAGCAACCGGTTTTGGAAAGACTTCTCAGCCCTCCCTCCCTCCATTCCTTCTTTTCCCCTTTCCTCTCCTCCTTTCCTGAAATCTCTCTCTTCCCCCACTCCGCACGTCCTTCACTCTTTCACTCTGGTCGCCATTTCTGGAAATCTTTTCTCTCTATCTCTGATTTTCTTTTCTTTTTCTTGAGGGCTTGACTTTGGAGGCTGCTTAGCAGGCTGTAGTTGCTGCTGTGATTTCTTCTCTCTCTCTCTCTCAAAGCCACCCTTTCCTCCTCTCTCTCTCTCTCACTCATTCAGATCAACCAGACTTCTGGGAATGTCTGGTGCAGCTCAGGTACATGAGGACAGGGAGCAGCTTTTTTCCCTCCTCTATCATCATCTAATAATTAAAGTGAGCTCCCCCCCCCCCCCATGAATCTCAGCTCTTTACAGAAGTGACTGTCTCTCTCTCTCTTAGTGTTGAAAAGGAGCATGTTATACTTGTATAAGTTCATCTGTCAGGGGTGCTTTGATTGCGGATTTTCCTGCTTCTTGGCAGGGGGTTGGACTGGATGGCCCACGAGGTCTCTTCCAACTCTATGATTCTCCGGATTATATCTGTTTGAGGTGTTGGTGGAGATGCCAGAAGCCAGGAAGGGAGTTGCTCAGAGTTTTGAACTCTTCACATGTTTGGGGAGATCATCTTTCATTTTTAATGGATGCTGATCAGCTTCAAAGTGCATAGAGGACTTTGAAGGCCTTTTCCAGGCTGTGTAAGATTGTCTGGGAGTTGTACCAAACTCTCAGAACCTCTTTCCACCTTAAATGGTGGAAAGTGCCTACATTAAAAATATAGTAAACATAGTGGAGAGGGCTTCCAACCTTTTCCTTCCAGTGGGTGGAAATGTGTAGCATTTTATGGGAATATTCTAAGTATTGCATTGAGTTTCTGCCTTCTCTTTGAAGGTGGTCAGCAACAGATCAGATGAGTTGGACCTGGTTCTAAAACAACAATCTGGACCAAGCATGGGCAAACTTCAGCCCCCCAAGTGTTTTGGGCTTGAGTTCCTACAATTCCTTACATTGTGGGAGTTGAAGTCCAAAAGACCTGGACTTCAGTGTTTTGAACTGTTAGGAATTGTGGGAGTTGAAGTCCAAAACATCCGAAGGGCCGAAGTTTGCCCATGTCTGGACTCCCTCTTTCTGTTTGCACTTTTTAAGAAAAGTGTTTCTCATTGTGTAGTTTTAGGGGAGCATCTAGCGTTGGTTGTGCTTAGAAGGGTTTTCTTGTGATCATAATCTAAAAGTTGAGGGAGTTGAAGGGTTTGGTGGAGGGGGAGAGAATGGAAACCAGATGCTGAGGAAAGCACGTTTTGTTCTCTGCCTTGAGTTATCTACCAAAGTGAAGAGGGAAGGGAGGGAGGCAGAGCAAAACTTGGAAGATTTTGGTGCAAAATGGGTTTCACAGTGTAGAGATCCAAAATGTATTCCTGGGACTTCTCAGATGTTATCATGAGTAGGAGGGGAAAAGTTCAAGACCGGTGTTCTTTTGCATGTTTTGGGTTTTTTTATGGGCAGTGCAACAATTAAAAGTTCAATTTTCCTGTGTGCTCTTTCCAGACCCTTCCCCCCACGTTTTTTGCTCGCTCCACACCAAAGTTAAAAGTGTGCCCAGAGTTCAGCCTTTCTCTTTGAAAAGCATATCTGATACTTTTGATTAGTGCTGCAGATAGCTGCGGTTGCCTCTTTATTTTAATGCGAAGAGTTGAAAAGCCTGTTTACTTTTTGTCTTTGATGTTGGGCGGATCTGGTTTTGATTAGATCAATACTTCCCCCCCTTTTTTTTCTTAAAGAGAGAAGACTCAGAGGATCCCCTGCTGACTTGAGAAAGAAGAGAGAGACACACAAACACACACACACACAGATTACTGAGGAACTTAAAAAGAAAGGAGGGGGGAGCAAATCCCTGCCAGAAGGAACTCCAGCAGGAACCATGAGCAGTGCAGCCTTGCTGACTCACCTTCCAGACCCCAGTAGCAGCTTCAGAGAAGATGCCCCACGCCCCCCTGTACCAGGGGAAGAAGGAGAGGCACCATGCCACCTGCCTGCCAGTTTGTTTCTTGTGAAAAACCAAAGCTTCAAGGCCATGTCAGTTTCTTCCACGCCCAGAAGGAATGAGGATGGTCTGGGGGAGCCAGAAGGCAGTGCGTCTCCGGATTCCCCTCTGGCGCGATGGACCAAATCCTTGCATTCCTTGCTGGGAGACCAAGATGGTGCCTATCTCTTCCGGACCTTCCTGGAAAGGGAGAAATGTGTGGATACTTTAGACTTCTGGTTTGCCTGCAATGGCTTCAGGCAGATGGACCTTAAGGATACCAAAACGTTAAGAGTCGCCAAAGCTATCTACAAAAGGTACATTGAGAACAACAGCATTGTCTCCAAGCAACTCAAGCCTGCCACCAAGACCTACATAAGGGATAGTATTAAGAAGCAGCAGATTGATTCGATCATGTTTGATCAGGCGCAGACTGAGATCCAGACTGTGATGGAGGAAAATGCTTACCGGATGTTTTTAACTTCTGATATATACCTCGAATATGTAAGGAGTGGGGGAGAGAATCCTGCTTACATGAACAGCAATGGACTGGGGAGCTTAAAAGTTGACTGTGGCTATCTCCCTACCTTGAATGAAGAAGAGGAATGGAGCTGTGCTGATTTTAAAAACAAACTTTTGCCATCTGTCCTTGGGTTGTCCAGTAAGACGTTGCGGGCCACAGCCAGTGTGCGAGCTACAGAAACTGTGGAGAATGGGTTCAGGTAAGGAAAATGGTTTTGAATAACTTCTAAAAGTCTTTTGCCCCATGTAAAGTCTTGCAGAGCTCATCCGACAAATGTTGTGTTCTTGTTGTGAGTAGATTTTGGCAAATCTTACTTGTTTGTTTTTTTTAATCACCCTTATATTGGCACATATTTCTGGCTCCAGGGAAAGGCTGTGCATTTCCCTAATAAAGAAGGCAGTACATTGTGGTTCTTGAGACTTACCAGTTCCTAAAGCTCTCTCAGACATCAAAAAAGTACTTCAAAGCGACTCGTTCTTTGAGACATGCGTTAATTGTTACCACTTTAAACCACATTAAGAGGAACTGGGAAGAGCACCATCTAGGCATGTGAATGAGTAATGAAATACTAGTTTGCCAGCTTCATCCCCAACTAGTGTTGAAATAAGTGGATTACATGCAGAACAGAAATTGGGGAGCAATTATAATGGTAGAACAAAAAAAAATCTATATTCTTATTGTGATAACCTATGTGACTAAACATAGTGATTTAGAAGGAAATTGTGTACATGGACTATACATACACACTTTATTAGCTAGCTAGCTAGGTACCATGTCCTTAAACCAAAGAAATTGTCAGTAGGGAATGGTATTATACCTGTGAGGTAGGAGAAGGGGTGTGCCAACTTTATCAGAAACCGTCTTATGTGAAGTCAGATCACTGGTTCATCAAACTGAGCATTAACTGCTCTGATGCGGGTCACCTCTTCAGAATTTCTGGTGTGTATGGATGGATGTGTGGTCTGTCTTTTGCAGACCTAGCTAGAAGTGTGAGGGATTGAACCCGGGACCCCCTTCTGTGTAAAACTGGCGCTCTGACATGAAGCTCTTGCCCTTCTCCATGAATTGAATTTGTACCTTGTCTTTGATAATTTCAGGAAAGTGATGTGTGCCCTTGCTTTGGTTGTTGCCTGCTGAAAGTGGGCAAGAATACTTCTCACAAAAAGGCAACATCATCCTATTTATTTCCCCCTCTCTTAATCAGGATGAGTGGCATAATCTTCTGCCACCTTATTCTCTTTCTCCCCCTCCCTTTCCCCTTCATAAATGGAAGTTGGTTGAACAAGAATCTGTGGAGCAGAAGGACCTGCTCTCCCTCACTCTTTCCCTCCCTCTCTCTGTTGTGTATATTCTGTCTTGCTTGGGGAGTTTCTTTCTCAATCTGGTAAGTATTTGACATCTGGTTTACAGGAATTTTTGTGAGTGTTTCTGTGATTCATAGACATCAAAGGACTTCAGGCATCTCTTCTGTTTTCAGCTTGTTTCAACGATGGCCTGCCTCTATGAGGAGGGTTTCTGAATTGCATCTGTTGTGTTTCTTGCTTGTCGCTTCAAAATGCAGCAGTATTTGTGAGTGATAGGACTGGAAAGACAGCTGGTTCTAGTTCAGCTTTCACTTAGACCAGTGCCAATCTGGAAGAGCTCCAAGTTTGTCAGAAGCTTCTTCCAGTTGTTGTTGCCTGTGTAAATGACATTAGTGTACGTTACCTTTGTTTCCTCTGTAGGCAGGAAGGGGGTGCTTCCAACCCAAACCCTCCCATTATCGCCACACTATCTTTCTCTGATGAAGGGGGAGTTTCTGTATAATAAAGTCCCAACATGTAGCTTTTCTTACGGTACCTCAAGAGTTGTGACTTAATAGCAGCGGAAAAAGTCAAGACATTCATTTGCTGTTATTCACAGCTGAAATGTAGGTCCATATATACACATCACACTTCCTAAGTTGAGATAAAGTTATAGAAGGCATTGGCACTTGCAAGTGTTATTGGCCTGAGAACCTTCTGGCTTTCCAGAAGACCACACAACTAAACCATCGTTTAGTTGGCAATGGGGTCTATTTGCCCAACTCTGTCACTCAAGTACAGGAAGCATGGTGCGCATGAAGAGGTTGGTTTTGTTGTTCTCTTTCTAAAGTTGGAAACTACCTGTGGTATGGAGAACCTGCAGCATATTTAGTGCACACCATTGTTTGGGGATGTATTGATAACTGTTTTGTTCAGCATATGACTTGCACATAAAACAAATATGTGCTTTGCTGTGTGTTCTTCTCCAATGAGGGAAAGTGTTTGCCTTGTCTGCTTTGGTTCTCCCATCACCATGCTTCCTGTACTTGAGTGACAGAGTTGGGCAAATAGACCCCATTGCCAACTAAACGGTGGTTTAGTTGTGTGGTATTCTGGAAAGCCAGAAGGTTCTCATGCTCAATTCTTCTGCTCTCAGGTGGGAATCATACCTTTCCAGATGATTATAGGTGTGACCTCAATAAATATGGTTGGGCACTTTGTCAGTTAGAAGCACTATACCTAGTAGTAATATGTAATCTTTTAGACCGGGAACTCATGGTTATATGCAGCCTAAGGGAACTAGCTGAGAAACCATTTTCTCAACCTATGGGTCACCAGACTCTGAAAGACATACACAGTTCAGTATATATATATTATATATTTCTGTATAGAAGAAGTTATTATTAGATGTCTAATCTACCTGTAGCTTGTAGCTGCAGAAGATTGCATAGGAATGCCTCTCTGGTTTTCTGTCTTCATCCCACTTGGAGGTAACAAATATTTTCCTCCTCATATGTGGAGTATTGTCCTGCATGCCAAGTTTTAGAGGGCTGTGGAGGGTCATAGTTTATATCTGTTTTTCTTCTTTTCTGGTTCAAGGCTTCAGCTGTTAAGTGCAAGGTTAAGAGTAGCAAGCAACCTTCCTTTCCCTTCCCCATTCAGTGTGTGGGTTTGTATATCTTTGGGGAGGGTGAGATGTCCTGAGGCAAGATAGATACTTCAGGCTGAGTTTAGATATCTTCCGCTCTCAAAGGACTACAAGTATGTGTTAATGACTTCTCTGGCATGAAGATCATTAGGTTGTTTCACTTTGGATGAGCTGAGTTTTTAAAAGTAGAATGGAAAAGTTTGTTTACATTGACTCCTGAGTGTATCGGTGCACAGTGTCATGCGGACAGAATGCCCCTCTTAGGGTTCGGTGTTACATCCTAATGGACAGAGCTCTGTGATCAAGCTAGTTGTGAACCAGGCCTTACCACTCAGTAAGCTATGTCTAGTGGGCTGACATGGCTTACTGTCTGAGAGGATTTTGCCGATTGGCACTTATTATTTGTTCATTATTTGGAATCCTCTGAATTTCAATTATCAAAGTGCAATTGTGTCATTACAGGTTGATTATCCCTTATCCGAAATGCTTGGGACAGGAAGTGTTTTGTATTTTGTTTTTCTTTCAGATTTTTGAAATGCCCTTATTTGCATATACATGTATGAAAGAGAAATCCTGGAGATTGGGATTTCATATACACCTCACACACACATAGCTTGAAAGTAGTATTACGCAATACTTTTAAATAATGTTGAGCATGAAATATAGGTTGCGTGCACTGAACCATCAGAAAGCCAAGATGTCACAATCTCAGCCATACCAATGGACAGTTTGGGATTTTGGAGTATTTTGTATTTTGGAACTTTAGATAAGAGATTCTCAGCCTGTGCTAAGAGGCAAGAAGAGCTAATATGCATTCATGCAATTTCCAACATTGCTTTCTTATGTATGCATACAAAAACAGACATTTGTACACTTGAATTGGTTCTCACATCTTTGGAGAACAGTATGAAGCCAGTCAGTATCCTTGACAGTGGGTTACACGGGAGATGTGGCTACAGGTTCAAATGAAGTATCCTGACACAATAAGGAACCAAAGTATTCCACAGGATCCTTGCTATACTCTGAATGAGCATTGTGGTTGGTTTTGCACCTGAAAACTTGTGTCAGCCTTAGAATGCCACCTTGGGTCCTTACCCACCCACTGAGAAATCTCTCCTTTCTTTATGTACATGGTTTGACAGTTGACAAAGTTATTCCTTTTGCTCCCAAATAGACTCCATTATTCTGGTTGAAAGTGAAGGCCTTTGCAGGGATGTGGGAGTTGATGGGTAACCCAAGTGGGAGAGTGAAAGTTGCCCGGAGATCTTTAATTGCTGCTTCTTTTACCCAAGATAAGTTCTTTTTGCTTACTTTGTGATACAGATCTCTTCCATAACTCAAGTCAGGGAATGACACACCAAATGACACTTATCAATATAAAGATGGGCCACAAGTTCTCCCTTGAAACTGGAGAGCAATTGCTGAAATCATCTCCCAATCCTGAGCCTTTAGCTGGTGCTATTGGTACTTGCTTTTCAGAGTGCCTGCTTGTCTGCACAAATGCATATTGGAGACCACGGCTTTGCCCAGAAATGAAAACTCCTTGAAGGGAACTTGATAGCATCTGGCTACAATTAAGGTTGTAGTGTGGTCAAGATTTCTCTCTCTCTCCTTTTTTTGAAGTAACTATGAAAACATCCCTAATTGGTTTACTTAATGCATATAGGGATTTTCTGTTTTTAAGAGGACAAACTTGGATTTTTTTTTCAAAAAATGAGAAAGAAACCTCTATTATTTCATTATACGATTGTAGGCAAATTTTCCTTTCCACCCACTTAGTTCAAGTTCATTTTTAAAGTTATTTTGCTAGTTAAATGCTTCAGCAATTCCTTGTGTATTGACTTGCTGTGGCCTAGTTTGAGGCGGTTGTAAATGTATTGAACTTTGATGTGTATGTTTGAAGTTCAGCCTAGCTTCAGGAGATGAACTCTCTATAGCAGGGGTTTACAACTAAGACCCTGTAACTGTTTTGCACTTCAACACTCATAAGTCACAACCAGTATGTCCGATGGTGGTAGAGTGGAGGCTGAATTTCAAAGCATCTTGAAGGCCAAAGGGTGAGAACCAATGATATGAAGTGACTCAGTGCCGCAGAACCAAACAAACTTCTGAATTTCCAGTTACTTGTTGCACTGCTGTTCCCATATCTTCCTTGCCTGTGCTGATGGGACTCTAGACCAGTGAGGAGCCTGTTGTAATACTATGATTCCACTTTAACTTCCATGGCTACATCCTATAGAAATATTGAAATTACAGTTTAGAAAGGGTTCTTGGATTTTCTAGTATCTCCTAAACTACAAACTATATTTGTGTAATCTGAAAGGCTCCCAGAGGGCCACAAGTTGCCCATTCCAGCTTAAAACTTCATCTCTCCCATCACCTTGTAGTGCTGGAGGAAGCACTTAAAAAAAAAAAAAGCAGACTTGCAAGATCCACTTAAAGAGCCTGGCTGGTTTGGTACAGATGGTGAGCATCTTGAAACCAGATACTTTACAACAATAAGCCCTCTTGGGCCTGGATTTTGTTAAGGCAGGACATGAAACATTTTCAAGGAGAGTAATAAAAAGTAAAGACTTCAACCTTCCCTAGCCCTCCTCCCCTTTCAAAAACTCAGAACAAGGGTCTAAAGCAGGGGTCTTCAAACTTTTTTAAATAGAGGGCCAAGTCCCAGTCCCTCAAACTGTTGGAGGGCCAGATTATAATTTGAAAAAAAAATTGAATGAATTTCTATGTACATTGCACATATCTTATTTGCAATGTAAAAACACTTAAAAACAATACAGTAATTAAAATGAAGCACAATTTTAACAAATATAAACTTATTAGTATTTCAGTGGAAAGTGTGGGCCTACTTTTGGCTGATGAGATAGGACTGTTGTTGTTGTGGTTGTTGTGGTGTGCTTTCAAGCCATTTCAGACTTTGGTTGACCCTGAGTGAGGGCCGGATAAATGACCTTGGAGGGCCGTATCCGGCCCCCGGGCCTTAGTTTGAGGACCCCTGGTCTAAAGCAAGGGTCTTCAAACTTTTAAAATAGAGGGCCTGCTTTTAGAGGATTGTTGTTTTTGTGATCTTTCGTTTTAAACTTAGGTTGACCCTGAATGAGGGCTGGGTAAATTACCTTGGAGGGCCGCATCTGGCCCTCGGACCTTAGTTTGAGGACCCCTGCTCTAAAGAATGGCATTATGTGTATGTGCGTGTGTATATGTCTTTACGTTGCTTTTGACTTCTGGCAACCCCATGAATTTTCATAGGGTTTCCTTAGGCAAGGAGTACTCAGAGGTGGTTTTGCCAGTTTCTTCCTCTGAATGATAACCTGCAGGTATTTGTTGGTGGTCTCCCATCCAAGTACTAATCAGGGTGGACCTCATTTCCCTTCCAGGATCAGATAGGATCAGGTGCCTTTCGGGCCCTTAAGGGTATCACTTGAATACTACAATTTCAGTTGCCTCAGTAGGAAAGGGTGGCTTCTCAATATTACTAGCAGTAGTAATGGGACATATTTTGGTATCATAGTTGGATTCTTCTTCTCCACCCCCTGCTTTTCCTGCTTTCAGTTGGAAACATATGGGACTGATCTATCTCAAAGATCTAACTTTCTTTTTGTTCTTCTGTCATCCTTTGCTATCCGCAGTTCTTTCTCTCTACCCCCCATCATCTTTTGAATGTCTTGATCTTCCCACTGAAATATCTTTGTGTGCTTCAGAAAAGAATGCGATCCCAGCTGTGCTTAAATACCTGACTCTTTTGCAGCGTGGCCTCCTGCAAAGGTCAGCTTGAGGCAGAGGCCTAGAACTTCAGTCATGCTGTTTGCCGTCATAACTTGAAGAGGGACTGCCTGCCCGCTTGCCCGTCTCTCCCTTTTCCATCTCCCTCCTTCCCTCCGCCATGGCCCCCCTCCTCCCCAAAACTCCTTTCTCTGCTTAAGCCTTTGCAGCGGCTCATGTTTTCCCCCTTGCTAGTGAAATGGAGGAATGCAACGCAGCAGGGGGGTGAGCAGGGGAAAGAGGGGGAGGACGCCTTGTTTGTGAGAGAACCGAGTAGAGACTACTGAAGAGGTCGAAAGTGGGTAACCAGGGCAAATGCAAACAAAGAGACTAGAATACTAGTGGTAGGGGAAGGGCTGCTTTTCATTAAGACTGCCAGGCTGCTCACTTAAATCAAGCTTTGCCGCTCTCTGCAAGTGGGTTCCCCCGCCCTTTCGTCCGTTCCCCCCCCCCCCAAACTTTCCCTCCTGATGTTTTGGCCTTAAAGAAAGGCTCTTCCTCCTCCTGCCACCCCCACCTCCCAAGTTGCTTGCAAGTGACTCTAATTTTAAGCAAGTGACACTCTTAAAATTGAACAGCAGGCAAGAAGAGGCCCTGGCTTGAACAGGGTTGCCAAAGTGGATTTCTTCAGAGTGAGGGATGTGGTCTGGCCTCCGTGATTTCTCTTCTGAGGAATGTGATGGAAGTGGTGTGCCTGTGAAAGAGGGGTGTTCGGTGGAGAAGGCATCTGGAATAAAAGGGGCCATGGCTTAAATAAAGAACATCTGGGGGAGAAAAAAGAGAAAGAAATAAAAGCCCTCTCTTGGATTCCAGACAGTGGGGTTTGTGTGCTTTCAAGAAGGTACCCGCCTGTAAGCAGCATCTTCTAAAGTCTTCAGCTAGAAGCAGTTGCCTCCCAGTCCTGCAAAGATTCCCGCTCTGTCCTGAACTTAGCATTCAAGCTGTTGTGTTTGGAGTGTCCGCACAGAATATAAATTACAGATGTGGCACATCCATTCCTCCTGTTTCTCCTGTTATTCCTCCTTTATAAGATAGGCCTGCATGGCAACAATATCCAGAATAATACAAGACTGGTGTCACTCAAGCTAGTGCTGTCCTGTTGATCCGACACAATAAAAAAGAAATAGATGTTGGAAGCCCTGTTGTTGGACCAATGTAGCTGAAATAGCACATTGGCAGTTTTTCATTTCTAATGTTTCGCTATTGCTTTGATCCTGCCTAACCCCAGAGGTTTGGTTGAAAAAAGACTGATCTCCCGTTATCTGGTCTTTTGTTGTTTCTTATGCAGTGCCTTGTGGGCACAGAGTCATCTCTCTGTCTTTTTGCAGAAGGGAGAGTATCATTTGAAATCTGATGCCTCTCAAATTAATTTGAGAGATCGGAATAGACCCTTGGGGAGTTCCTTACACATCTATCAGTTTGGCAAGCTTAAAGCCTTTTAAATGGAGGTCTGGAAACAATGCCAGAATACTGCAGGCACTTAATAGGATTTAGCAGTTGCTACTTCTATATATTTCACTCTAGTCCAAGGTTGGGAACCTGCGGCCTTCCAGGTGTCACTAGACACCAGTTCCCATCAGTACTAGCCAGTCTTACCAATTGTAAGGCATAGAGGGATTAGTAGTTCATCAGTATCTGGAGGGCCAAAAGTTTTCCACTGCTTTAGTCTTTATGGAAGCCTTGTAAAGTAGTCCAATGTAATTATTCTTGTATTATGGATGAAGGGCGTAACAGAAAGTCATATGCCTTTAAGGTTCCTTGTTGAGTTCATGGTTGAGGTTCTGCTCCAGGACCTTTAACTTGTGTTTTAAATTGTGTTTATCTATCCAAAGTCTTGTCTGTTTCATGTGGTCCACTAGAGGTGATTGAACTGCCACCCTTAGTTGTTCTGGTGAAGGCTGCTAGGATTTGTGGTCCAGCCATATATGAGGGAATACATCATCCCAACATCTGCTGTAGATGCAGGAATAAAGAGACATCCAAATGGGGGTCCAAAATGTGGGAATATTTGTTGAATGTTTAGACCAGTGGTTCTCAACCTGGGGTCCCCAGATGTTTTTGGCCTACAACTCCCAGAAATTCCAGTCTGTTTACCAGCTGTTAGGATTTCTGGGAGTTGAAGGCTAAAACATCTGGGGACTCACAGGTTGAGAACCACTGGTTTAGACAGAAATCTTAAGTGGAAGTGTAGGCAATAGAGCACACATGTAAGGCAATGGGGTTTGGTTAGTTTTCTTTGAGGTTTTGAAGAAAAGTCTGGCAAGAGAACCCCTGTTGAGCATGTATACAATGGCATGTTTTAGGGTGGGAGTTGGGGCAGTGCGACCTCCAAATATTGTTGGATTGCAACTCCCATTGTGAGCATAACCAGCAGTAAGGGCAGATGGGAGCTGCAGTCTGGTGAATATCTGGAAAGCCATAGGTTGCCCACCTCTTGCCGTAGAAAAGAGGCTTGACCTTCATTCCCTGCAATGCCATTTTTGTGGATCCAAAGATACATCTCTAGATGAAGCTGCTTTAAAATGTAGAATGTGAAATAGCGGCCTTGTGTTCCCTATCATGACTGATGTTCTTTGCAGTCCCACCACCCCACTGCATGACTATGAAGACTTCAGCCCTGTGTGCTAACTCAGCTGGGAGAAAGCTCCATAGAGGTTAATGGGGATGTACTTCTGTGTACAGAGAAAGAAGGTTGCATTGAAAAGAAAATGATGAAGATGCTTGTGCTGAAGTAGCTTTGCAAGGCAGCTTTTCTCCCAGCACCTCGAGTCTTGCACAGTCTTTCATTTGTTTATTAAATATATGCCTTGTCTTTATGACACAAGAAATGGCGCTCAAGGTGCTACATCCAAATATAAACACATTACAATTAAAATGTGAACAATTCAGTTAAAAGCACAATTCAAACACAACCAAAAGATAATGTGCCTTGAGCTACTACCAGCTTAAAGGCCTCAAAGGGGCCCTGAGTTCCCTCGGGGAGACAGGGCAGGATTTAAATAAAGTTTTTTTATTATTATTATTCCAAATTAAAAGATCTTTAGCTGCTTGCACAAGAACAAGAGAGGAAGGGGGCAATTTGCCCTTTTTTTGGCAGGCAGTTCCAAATCCTAAGTGTAGTGTTTTGGAGAACAGGCCTGGGGAAAAGAAAAGTTGATGTCCTATCCATGACTTGGGCTATCTCATCCTCAATTTTGCCTATCTCACAGTGCTGTTGTGAGATTAAATAAGAAATGACGTGGCACTCCAGATTTGCTATCCTGAACTTCTGAGAAGCAGGATGATTTAAAAAGAATAGGCTCCAGCCATATCTATCTTATCTATCTATCTATCTATCTATCTTTGAATAGCATAGGGAAGGGTTAACACCTCTGTGGCATTTGTTTTGCTGTCTATGTCCCTGTTCAGAGGATTTCACTTCATTTTCTGTCCCTGTGATAATTGGATTTTGAAAAAAAAAGTTTCTTATGGAAACAAGGATTGGTGAGAAAGCATCAGTGGAGACACCTTTCCGGCATGATAACTCTTCCAGGAGTGAATTTTCCTTCTGAGAGGTAGATTTCTCTCACTTCCTGTTCTTAACTACGAGTAATTTGTAAGTTGGATGTTTGTAACTCGGAGACTGCCAGTAAATAGTTAGTGACTTTAAAATAGCCTGTGAGGCAACATTGCTGGGACAGGGAACATTTGGTCTTTCAGATGTTGTTGGGTTGCAATTTTCCCCACATATATTAAAAATTCAATATGTGTGGCCAAGAAGGCAAAATGTATTAATTAGGGAGAACATGAAGCTAGTAGAAATTGCAGCAGTTTGCTTGTGTTTGTGTCTAATGGGAAGGACAAACTTCCTTCGCTATCAAGTTAAATCATTTAGCAGTTTGAACTCAGTTTGCAAGCTGAAGACATAGGGGAAAGTGGGAGGAGACTTCAAATTTCTAAGCTGCTGAAAAAGTGGGGTGAAGGAAGGTTCATCAGAAGTGTCCCTGCCAAATCAGGATAGTAACTCTCACCTTTGACCGTTATTTCTGCTGGATATGGGAGCAGAGTCTAACCATAGTTGAAGCAGACACACATGTTCCCCACCACCACTGAGGGATTGGGGCAGACCTACTTGTGAAATGAGCTAGCTATGGTTTATTCATAAAGAGGAAAACTTAGGCTTAGGCATCTTAGACATTTTTCATGCCCAAGAGCTTCACTGAAACCGATGAGGCTTACTATCAAGGACTGGGAATGTTAGTCAGGCCATCTGACTTGTGTGTCCTTATGTAACTGTCTTCTTGCTCTTTTAATTTGTCAATTTCCTGCATTTGAAGACTAATGGGTTTCCTATTTTTTGTTCGTACACAGGTCCTTCAAGAGGAACGATCCTGTTAACCCTTACCATGTGAACTCTGGTTACGTCTTTGCTCCTGCCACTAGTGCAAATGATAGTGAAATATCTAGTGATGCTCTGACTGATGATTCCGTGTCTATGACGGATAGCAGTGTGTAAGTATTTCCTTCCAATGAATAAAAAATGCTGGAGTTTTAAAGGGATGGGGCTTGGTATTATTTCTGCTTTGAGACCTGTTAAAGGTCTGCTGTCATAGCACATATTTTGGTGCACTTTAATTGCTGTTTATAGTGGGCCCTAGGAATACGGCCTGTAACCCATGGAGAACATCCATAACCTTGTTCCGATGTCCACGGTTTTGACTCAGCTTTTGTGTTTAGAACTAGGTGTACTATTATTATCTAATTAACAGCCATAAAAAGAAATTGCTTCCTCTAGGAAGTGCTTTCCCATAGTTACTGCTTAACTTCAGGGTGTTATTAACCTGAAGAGTGAATGGCCCACTTGTGCCAGATCCAGTGAAGTCCCTTCCGCAAGCGGAGACTTTGTGAAATTCTGCTTGCAAGCGTTATTTTAATGACTGTCTGTAGAAGAAGGAGTAAACTTCCCTGTCATGCAAACTTACCTGGTCTTTGATTGAAGGGATACAATCTATATAAATAAAAATGTAATGTTCGTTTGTGGGATTAACAGAACTCAAAAGCCACTGGGCAAATTGACACCAAATTTGGACACAAGACACTTCTCAGGCCAACGAGAGACCATCACCCATAAAACCCCTGAATTACACAGCTGAAGAGACTTAAAAAGCCAAAATTAAAAATACATTACAACGCATGCGCAAAACAACACACACACACACACATACACACACACACAAAACACATATACACCTACTGGGCCACAGCAACACATAGCAGGGGACTGCTAGTTTTAAAATAAAACCTTTCTTGCTCAAAGCTCTATGTAACCTTTGTCACCTAAGTTTGCACAGTTACAGCACTGTGATTCCACGTTAACCGCCATGGTTGCATCCTGTGGAATCCCAAACTATGTATAGTTGTATCTCACCATTTGCAGTTTTGACATTTCCAGATTTGATTATCCACGTGTTCGATTTAAAATGTCATCGCTTGGTCCTTCACTGTAACATTATGGTCAACCTACTCCAGACTGGAGGCATTTTAGAGAGAACACCTTTGTTGAATCTCTAGGCCAGGGGTCCTCAAACTACGGCCCGAGGGCTGGATACGGCCCTCCAAGGTCATTTACCTAGCCCTCGCTCAGGGTCAACCTAAGTCTGAAATGACTTGAAAGCACACAACAACAACAATCCTATCTCATCAGCCAAAAGCAGGCCCACACTTCCCACTGAAATACTAACAAGCTTATATTTGTTAAAATTGTTCTTCATTTTAATTATTGTATTTTTTTAAAGTGGTTTTGCACTACAAATAAGATACGCGCAGTGTGTATAGGAATTCATTCATGGTTTTTTTCAAATTATAATCTGGCCCTCCAACAGTTTGAGGGACTATTACCTGGCCCTCTGTTTAAAAAGTTTGAGGACCCCTGTTCTAAGCCTTCCAGTATGATTCTTTGCTCAGCTTCCAGTGGTCATACTCAAAGCATTTGTGATTTGAGTATTGTACTCTGCTTGTAGAAGCTAGGGTTCAAATCTCTGCTCTATCATGGAAAGTCACTGGATGACTGTGCATCGGAGGAAGGCAAAGACAAACCTTCTGAATAAATCATGCCAAAAATGTGATAAGTTTGCCTTAGGATTGTCATAAGTCAGAAATGAGTCGAAGGAATTACAGCAACAGAACTGAAGCCTTTCTTTTGGGTTCTATTTGCAATACTTGCATGAATCCGGCAGTTAATCCAACAAAAAAGTATCAGAGGTTGCACTGAGTGAGAAATAAAGTGGTGGTCTTGACATCTGCTGTTGGAAACATATCTCCATTGCTGTAATCCTTCCATGCATACATGCCCTTCATGAAAATACCTATATTAAAAAAATAGTCCCTGGGTGGAGTCACCTTATTTTTGTTGTTAAATGTGTACAGGGGAGTTGTAGCTGTAATTGGATTTTCAAAAATTATTTTGGAAAAGCAACTTCTTCTTGACCATGGCACGGAATTGCCATTTGATGATTTTGTGTGTCTATGGTTAAATTGCATCCCTGTTTGAATTTATCTTGCCTAGCTGTGGTAGGGTCTGTATGTGCTCATGTGTCAACAGAGCATTCATTTGAGTTAGTCATTTCTGGACCAGTGTTGGGTCACTTGGGACACGCCGGGCTGGGATTATACCCTCTCTTCACAGCAATGCCAATTGTAGGGCCTTACACAGATGAGAGCACTGAGTGAGAAATAAAGTGCATGGTGGATGAAAGGCTTAACTGAATCGCTTTCAGCCTATTGTTAGTCTAGGGGAGCTTAGAGGGGATAAGAGGGTAGCAGGCCGCTTTGAAATTTACTTGAACAAGTGAATAGGAGCTCCCCTTAAAGCCAGGCATGAAAGGGGCCTGGCTGTTTTTTCCTGCCATAACAATAGCCGGTACAGGCTGTGAGGAGCAGGGGAAGCTTGCCTGATTAAACTGCTGGGAGCTTCAAGATATGGGGAGGGGTTGCGGGGTGCAGCATGGATTTCTATAGAACCCAGAAGGGCTATGTAGCTTTAGAGAGCAGCCGCCCCAAATTCAGAGACGTTTAAATAGGTTCCTGCTGCAAGCTGATCCTAAACTTCCCATCTCCCTTTCTCCCGCCCCTCTTGAAGCCTTTAGAAATGTTTGAATTTCCTGTAGTCTGGTCAGGAGAGAAGCATTCCCAAAGTTGTGCATGTGTGTATTCATGTATGTGTGCCAGTCCATAGGACCCAGTCCCCCCTTTTTTGGGGAGTTTCGTGGCTAAATGCTCCAAACTCTTAAAATCAAAAGCATGTTGATCTGCTCTAGCAGCTGTTGGCATTGGAGGAACACCAACACGTGGGCCAAGGTTTTGCGTTTGAATTTTCTTCTTGGCCGTGGGCGTCTGGAAGGGAAACTTGAGTAATCGTGGGAGGGGTGAATGTGTTGGTTGTTCTCCAAAGTTTTGTTGTGAGGTTGGCGAGGGGCAGCAGATGTGTGTGGGGGAGAGGCAGATGGGGAGTAGAGTGAAATGGGTGGCTGCTGTGATGGATTTGCCACCTTTGATGCTAGGCCACGACATCACGACTCTTTGCTGGAGCGATTTAACGGCCAGATTGCGTATGTGTGTGTACATACACACATGAATACATGTGCACAATGGCTGTGTGCTGGGTACAAATCAAGGGACAGAAAGACTTCAGAAGCCAGTTATGATCTGGTCTGTTCTCATGGCAGCCCCAGGTGGATTTCCTTGAATAAAAATCTATGCTTTCCTCTTCTGAATTCAGATTTAACCCCAAGGGTCAATGTTGTGGATTTGTTTTTGTTGTTTAATCTCTCTCCTTTTTGGTGTTGGCCACAAAGCATTGGGAAAATGTAAATTTCCATTTCCTGATTGGAAGGAAAGAGAGAAAAAGAAAGAGAGACGAAAGGGGACTTTTTATTATTTGGTTATATCTTATTTATGGATTTACTTTGGACACAGGGGAATACTGCTGAGCGAACTTCAAATATTACCTTATCTTACAAACCAGGCTTTTGATGTTGGCAAGATCACAGGCTCCGTTTCAGAGCCATTGCCAAATGAAGATGGGAGTGAATGCATATGTGCATGAGTCTGATATTTCAAAAGAAGCAGTGAAACTACATTCAGGTTAGGTCAGGCACATCTAAGTCAAAAGGCTAAGATAATTGGCTCAGCTTAAATGGCAGCTGACTGGAAAGAAGACTTCAAAACCAGTGTTTCCCCAGAAACAGATTGGCTTAGCACCAGACTGGTTAGTTAAAATGTTTATAATTAAACTGTGCTACTCAGTGCCTTAAAAACCAGGCAGTTTTTCTGCCCAGAATTTTAAAAACACACACCAGAATTGTGGCACCAGTCTTGTACTGCTGAGGAAAAAAAAGAGGAGATTGCACTGAAATGGGCATTAGTAGTTATCTTTAAACACAATGCCCTACATAAAACCATAGCATTTTGGATAGGTTGGCTTTTATTTTTAAATGCCTCTAAATATTCTGTATTCTTTCTTCATATTCTTTGAAGATATTTTAAAGATATAAAAGCAGTTTACAATATCCCAGCGTTAAAATCCAGAAGATACAATAAAATAATGAAATGCAGAGTAATTGAAAAATGCTACAATGGCTACCATTTTAGAAGAGGTATACATCTAATTTTTATAAGATGCGTGTTCCACTTTTCTTCCATGATGTTCAGTATGGTCCAGATGAAGTGATGCCATTTGAGCCTTACAATCACTCAATGTTATCATCTGGAAAATAGTGGCAAAGCAAGGCTTTTAAAAACAGGACACCCCTCAAGTCCTAGCACTTCTCTGTCTCTTGTGTCACGCATAGCAATGTGCAAGGTGTGGTGTAGTAGTTTGATTAACGAACTATGACTGTAGTGTGATGTAGGAATGCTTGACCATGGAAACCATTGGGTGACCTTGAGCAAGTCATACTCTTTCAGACTGAGAGGAAGGCAAGAGACTCCCCTCCTGAAACAAATTCTTCCAAGAAGAATTCTCCTTAGTGCAGTGGTTCTCAACCTTCCTAATGCCACGGCCCCTTAATAAAGTTCCTCATGTTGTGGTGACCCCCAACCATAAAATTATTTGTGTTGCTACTTCATAACTGTAATTTTCCAACAGTTATGAATTGTAATGTAAATACCTGATATGCAGGATGTATTTCCATTCCACTGGACCAAATATGAGACAAATACCCAATATGCCCAAATGTGTATACTGGTGGGGTTGGGGGGGGTTGATTTTGTCCTTTGGGAGTTGTAGTTGCTGGGATTTATAGTTCACCTACAATCAAAGAGCATTCTGAACCTCACCAACGATAGAATTGGGCCAAACTTCCCACACAGAACTCCCATGACCAACAGAAAACACTGGAAGGTTTTGATGGGCATTGACCTTGAGTTTTGGAGTTGTAGTTCACCTACATCCAGAGAGCATTGTGGACTCAAAACATGATGGATCTGAACCAACTTGGCACGAATACTCAATAGGCCCAAATGTGAACACTGGTGGAGTTTGGGAGAAATAGACCTTGACATTTGGAAGTTATGGTTGCTGGGATTTTAGTTCACCTACAATCAAAGAGCATTCTGAACCTCACCAATGATAGAATTAGGCCAAACTTCCCACACAGAACTCCCAGGACCAACAGAAAATACTGTGTTTACTGATGGTCTTTGGCGACCCCTCTGACACCCCCTTGTGACCCCCCCCCAGGGGTCCCGATCCCCAGGTTGAGAAACGCTGCCTTAGTGTAACCATAAGCTGGAAAAGACCCTATCAGGAGTCCTGAGAGTGATACATACCAATAACAAATCTTTTTTAAACTCAAGCTGCATGTGTAGGTCTTTTCTTTATTGCTGCATTGTGCATTCTTATTTTCTTCCCATGCCTTTCTGTCTTCCACATGGTAGCCTGAGAGTTCTCCAGGGCTCATTAGGATGCCCAGTTCTGTTTTGCTGTGTTGTTAAGTAATGTCACCGCCTTCCTAAAATGGGATTCACCAAAGCTTTTTATTTGATTTTAATTAACATCTTGTTCCAAGATAGTGGCTGTTTTAGCAAGCCAATTAAAAGGACACCCTCTCTTGTCCAAATAACTGGGTTAAGGAGTATTCAAAACATTTGGGATGATCAGAAGGCTCTGTGAATGGTAATGGGTGTCAGGGAGACTGAGAGCAATACTGCACTGCATGGAAGACTTAAAGTGAATCTTTTTTGCTGTGCTGTCATTGCAAGGAATTTTTCCTTCTTCACAAGCAGAGAGGCCGAGTTATGTTGGTTTAGTGTTTAGTTGTGAGTTTGTCTCATGTTGTACAACACCTGAAAAAACTGTCATTGGCAAGAGAATCTTTACTTTAGCATGTCCTCTGTAGCTAGTTGTTCCTCCTTCCAGGTATCTAGTGATAATTGAAGATATTCTTCTTCCAAGCCTACCATTGGCTTCTCTAAATCAACTGCTACTGTTCATGGTCTGAGCCAGAGATTTTGCCCAGTTCTGCTATTTAGTAGTGGAACAAAGCCCCAAGATTCATGAAGACAAGCCACATGCCATGAGTCCTCCCCATGTGTTGCTCCTCACTTCACTAATCCACTTGACTCCTTCTGTTTCCTAAATTTGCTTTCATTCGTTCCCCAGTATAGTGGACCCTTAATATAGACTGGGATTTGATTCCAGGCTCTTCTCTGGATATAAACATCTATGGTTGCTCCAGTTATATGCATTGGTGCCCTTTACATAAAATGGCAAAATAAAGGTTTGGTTTTTGGATTATTTTTTTCCAAGCGTGAATGGTTGAATCTGGATTTGGAATGTCAGCTGTAGTTGAAAACAGGAACATTGTTGTAGACATTGTTGGTCTACAACTTTCACCAGCTTTCCTCACTGTCTTTATGAGTGAGGTGGATAGAAGTGTCAGATTTATAAATCTTACCGCCTTGTTTTTCTCAGCAAGCCTACATAGGACAGAGGCTTAACCTCTTCTATTCCTTCCTCTTCCTCTCTCTTTTTTCTTGTCCTATGTACCAAAGTGCCCCATCATCCATTGATGTCCTATACATTATTTTTGACAGATAGCAAGAGTGATTCTTGGTGGGGTTTTTGCTGTTTGTGAGTTCATCTAAATCAGGGGTCCTCAAACTAAGGCCTGGGGGCCAGATACAGCCCTTCAAGGTCATTTTCCCAGCCCTTGCTCAGGGTCAACCTAAGTCTGAAACAACTTGAAAGCACACAACAACAACAACAACAACAACAACAACAATCTCATCAGCCAAAAGCAGGCCCACACCTGCCACTGAAATACTAATAAGTTTATATTTGTTAAAATTGTTCTTCATTTTAATTATTGTATTATTTTAAAGTAATTTTTTTTACACCACAAATAAGATATGTGCAGTGTGCACAGGAATTCATTAATGCTTTTTTCAAATTATAATCCTGCCCTCCAACAGTTTGGGGGACTGTAACCTGGCCCTCTGTTTAAAAAAGTTTGAGAACCCCTGATCTAAATAGTGGAAAGGAAGTTGATGGGCTGGCCTCTCCTCCTTCCTTACAGCCTTGATAGATTTGCCACATTTGACAGACCTGTGCTGCCCTCTCTCCTTGGATGTAGAAACACTTGTCAAGTCCAAGATCGCTGTGATGCTGTTCTGCCTTCAAAGCAGTGAAGTTTAAATTTCCTCCCCTGTGGAGATTTGGAATGGCATCCTCGCCTGTCTTACATTCATAATTGCCATTTCACTTGTGGATCTGTTGGGAAATGGTGTAATGGTCTTTTGCTTGTTTGTGCATTGGTTTTATCGGCAGCAACTAAAGATTGAAGTTAACAAATGTAAGGAGGCAGGAAAAAACTTTGTGTTGATGGTTCAGCTGTCCTGTTTTGTTTATTTGTTTGTTTTTGCTGTAGTATGCCATGGATATTGCTTCTGTGGCAGGACTGCTTGTCTGCCCAAAGTACTGTGTCCCAGAAGTATTTTGCTAAGTGGCAAGTAAATCTAGTTCATTTGGTGATCAAATGTAGATCTAAACTTGACAACTCAGAACTAAGCCTTGCTGAGTTCAGTGGGACTTAGTCCCAGATTGGTATGTGCAGGATTACAGCCTTCAGTTTGCATTCCTACATTTCTCCATGGGAGTTTTTGAATTCTCAGTAGATACCTTAAAATTACATTTCACTCAATTCAGAAGAATTTCCCAGGTGGGACACATGCATTGTATTGGTTCCACATCAGTCAAAGTGCTGAAGGAGCGCTAGAAATATCAGGAGGTACCTATCATCCTCAGTTTCTCTTTAGTCTTTCACTCAAAGGTAGTGTAGGCAAACTGTGGCTTTCAAGGTGGTGATAGACTACAATTCCCTTCTTTTATATTAATGATTTATATTAATTGTATTGTATTATTGTTTTTGTTTATTGCTTTTGTTTATATTGATGTGTTGTTGGGCTTGGCCTCATGTAAGCCGCTCTGAGTCCCTTGGGGAGATGATGGCGGGGTATAAATAAAGTATTATTATTATTATTTACCACATTTGCCTCTGCTGTAAGCTGTAAGCAAACCAGACTAAAGTTCAGCACAAACAAAAATCAGAGCCACTGCAGAAAATTGCCTATAGCACCAAATGACTACAGGGGAGATGAACCATCTTTTGTGGTATCAGCCAAAAAACCCATTATAGATAGTGTATTGTTAGGAAGGAATCCCCCTCCTTCTGGTCAAAGGTGATGGTCAGTATGAGCAGAACTCTCTGCAGAATTCTACCAAAAATAATTGTGAATGTAAATAGGTGCCATGAAGTAAAATGTCTTGTTCTGCCAGGCCTTTATATTGTATAGATAACAGAATGAAGTCCAAAGAATATAATATGTGTATATCAATGATGACTTTTCCATACTTATCAGAATAGGAATACAGCATATCGCAAGGCACAATTTTTGCAACGTTTGGAGGAACTGCAATGACATGTCATTTATTTTCCTTGCAACCCAGTTTGCTTAGAATGACATCATACAATTTTAAATCATGGCTATGTAGAACAGCATGCCACAGAGAGAGACAAGTATACGTCATTTCTACGTTGACTTAAAAATCTCTTTGGCTTTATTGAGATGTTCACCCAAGCTGTTTGTTTTTATGATGGGAGTTGGACATTCATCCAGGCTTCATAAGCCATGGTTTCCGAAATCCAGGAGGTGGAGCTGTGTTAATCCATTGCAGCAAAAATGGCAAATAATATCAGCAGCACCTTGAAAATTAACAAGTTTTATTTGGAATAAATTGAGGTATGACAAGCACACAACATAATGGGACAATTATTTATTATTTATTTATCTATTTAGCAGTTTTGTATACCGGTCTTCTCACCTCTATTCGAGGGACTCAGGCTAGTTTCCAACATCCATATTACAAACAGTCATTAAAACATCAAATTCTAAATCACACTAAAACATTAAAATAGCAAATACAATCATATGATTACAGTGGTCAGTCGTCATCGAAAATCCTTATTCGTCATCATCCATCCATATCACAGGATCATGGCTCATTCGTTGAAAGCCAATCCCCAAAGCCAAGTTTCCCCCGACTTGGAAGATATAGCCTCTGTTAATACAGGAAGAGATAGTATTTGTCCTCTTTACTGTAGGATCATGAAAGATTGCTGTATTTTATAAAAGGTATTCCAGATAGAACATATTAGTCTTTATGATGCCACAAGATTATTCATGGGTTACCTTTTCCCTGGCTTGGATTAACTCATAATTCTGCACATATGTCTTGACTGTGAAACTATGGCTTAATGTAGTAGCCAGACATTGATTCTGGTTTAACTGATCATTATGGAGAGCTCATTGCTTCAGCTTCAAAGTTCATTACTTCAGTTACAGTTGCTTTTAATGTAAGGAGAATTTGTGCACAGAAAGCAGCTGTCAAAGGCAGTTACTATTAGCTCACAAATCTTGGTTTTAAAAAAACACGGCCAAACCAGGTTATCTAATCATGATTTGATGCTAATTTACAAACCTTCACTTTTGTTAATCCCATTTTGCCATGATGCTTGAATTAAGACATTTTGTATGTCTGCTGTGGAGATGAAAGTGAACATATGCAACTGAAGGCAGAAGATCTTCAGGAAAGCGGAGACCTTGGTTTGTCTATGAGACATTTCAAAGTCCAGAACTAATACTATCAAACGTAGACTCACTGCAATGAATAAAGATTCTTAAATTCTATTGACTTTAATGCATCTCATCCGAATTAGAAGAAATGTAGGATTAGCCAAAGCTATGGGTTGTTGTAGGTTTTTCAGGCTGTATGGCCATGTTCTAGATGTATTCTCTCCTAGGATGAAAAAAAGGAGAGAATACTTCTAGAATATGGCCATATAGCCCGAAAAACCTACAACAACCCAGTGATTCCGGCCATGAAAGCCTTCGACAACACAGCCAAAGCTATGGTTGAAGTCTTTAACTCTGGTTGGCAGGTACCATTTTTGACATTGTCTTTAGCTGCACTCCTTACACATACACTTGTTTTTACCAGTCCCTTAAAGTAGGTAGGCTTGCACTGATACTGAAAATGCTATACCAATTACTACGAAAAAGCACCAGGCGAGAAAATGTAGTGCTTCAGAAAGATGTTTAGCTTTGACCCATGTCACATGTCTCTTGTGTAGCCGTATTCTGCCACTGGAACAGCTCATTCAGCAGCATAATAATATAACTTTCTAACAATCTTGTAAGATTGCAATGGGATGTTTGTAAGAGTGAAGGCAGTCTCTTTGGGGTTCTTAAGAGTTTTGGCCTCTGTAGATTAAATTCGACCTTTCTAAATTGCTTCCAGAAAACAATATGTATCCAATGCAAATGTTCGAGGAGTGCTGGTGTTCCAACATTCAGCCACCCTGGCAACCCGGCAGCTGTGTTCCAAGTTGTCACTCAAGATATGGCTCTATAGACCAACTTTAAGTAATATTAAAGCACTTACATTTGTTTGGGAGACTGAAAAATGGGCCATTTGTTCTGAATGGAATGGTTTTCAGTAGATACGAACTTCTATTTGGCTTTTTGAGAGTTTAGAATGAAATGCCATATTTTTTAAAAGCTCCAAAAACATTGATAACATAATGTAGAAGCGGATTGTCCTTTCCTCTTCACACACACTGTCTATACCTGCTGATTTCAACAGATATGCAGCTTTACTACAATTCATGTACTTTAAGACTATTGGTTACTATCTCCAAATCTGGTTCATAATGGGGGAAACCATTAAAGCGAAGGCTCTTTGTGAAGTGGGGTCAGGGAGAAAATAATACCTGTGCTTAGTGACTGTTTAGGCTGAGTAAAGGAAACAAATTACTTGAATAACCACCTAGTATTGTTAAAACCACCTAAGCAGGACTCAAAATGACTGGATGGTCAGTCTTCAACAGTGTTAAGGCAAAAGCAGCTAGATTCCCACATTTCTGGATTCATTGACCAACGGTTGCCATTTTTCAGTACTGGCAGTGCTGGCTGTGGTAGATGGGAATTGCAGCTGAAGCAACCTTCAAAAGATTTTTACTTTTCTGCACACTGGTATGAGGTTATGGGGAGTCCTGCAGCATGTCCTATGCTTTGTTGTTGTTCATTCGTTCAGTCGTCTCCGACTCTTCGTGACCTCATGGACCAGCCCACGCCACAGCTCCCTGTCGGCCGTCACCACCCCCAGCTCCTTCAAGGTCAGTCCAGTCACTTCAAGGTTGCCATCCATCCATCTTGCCCTTGCTCGGCCCCTCTTCCTTTTACCTTCCACTTTCCCCAGCATAATTGTCTTCTCTAGGCTTTGCTGTCTCCTCATGATGTGGCCAAAGTACTTCAACTTTGTTTCTAGTATCCTTCCCTCCAATGAGCAGTCGGGCTTTATTTCCTGGAGGATGGACTGGTTGGATCTTCTGCCAGTCCAAGGCACTCTCAGAACTTTCCTCCAACAGAACATGTAAATGAAGCTAAAAGGGTGTTCTATCAAGGATTCTCCATGGCCGTTGCAAACCGTGGCCTTCGGGGGAAGTGGGAAAGGGGTGGGAATCATGCAGTCCTCCAAAGATTCTTGGATTACAGATCACAACATTCCTCATCATTGACTGTGCTGCTCACTGCTGATGGAACTTGCAGCCCAACAATATCTGGAAGTCTGCATGATTCCCACCTCTGCCATATATCTTTGTAAACCTAGTTATCCCATTTGTTATGATAGTTATGGGAATAACTGTATCTGAGGATGAGTGGCTGTGGCTTGCTCACAGCACTATGGGGGGTTAGATTCTAGGCCCTCTTAGATTATAGCACATCTTTTTTGACCACTCCACAACCAGTCGTCCTCTTGCTGTACTCAGAAAGTGTATTCCAAGAAGCTGGTCTCTTTTTTTAGTTAATACATTCCTGAACTTGATAACAGAGAACCCTACTAGAATGAATGACTTTTGCCAAAATTTATGATAGAGTTGCCCCTAGATGACCCAGAAAATTCCTAAAGAGGCGTCCTCTGTAGGGATTTGCTACGTCCTCCATTGTGGTTCTATTGTAATTTTCAGAGGAAGCATGGCATAGAACTGGGAAGACTTAGAAAATGTCTAGAGTGTATTTTGTCGGATGCCAGTAGGTGAAACTGCAGATATTGACTGGTCTGCAGGTATAGGCTCATACTATGTGAATGAATTTTATTGAAAGAAGCTGTGAAACATTTCTGAATTTGGCAGATGTGTTTATGCAATCTTATCTATGTATTCTTTGAATTAAGTGCCACTCTGTTCAAGAGGACTTAATATTTGAGGACTAACAGCTTAAGAAGCCAACTTATTCATATCAGAATAGAAATCACATGGCTCATCAGATGTTGGTGCATTGCAACCTCTAGCATTCTTAAGTATTAGCTAGTTACTCTAGACACAATGCTCTTCTACTTTCTGTGTGCAACCAAGAAGATGGCAGATTGTGTAGAGCAGGCAAACTAGAAGGGCTTAAAGTCCTCTGTATTTTTTTCACAGTATAAATGGGTCTGAAATCTGCACTAATCAATGCATGTTGCTCTTGGTGGTACTTCAGCATAGTACACTGAACCAGTTAATACATCATTTTGATATGCATTGCCAGACTAAAACAAGAGCTTCCAATTTTAAATTGTATATTTTCTTTCTTGTATCTGAGGATGAGTGACTGTGGCACAGAAAGTCATCTAAATTCAACAAAGTGATGGAAATAATAGAGAGCAAGGGGGTTGGGAAGTCATAAGAACCAGATAATAGTACCTAACAAATAGAGCATATTTCATTTTGTCTTCAGGAGTTTGCTGAAAAAAATCTTATTGGTTCAGTGGAGTTTAAATGTGAAAGTGGAACAAACAATTTCATGAGAAAGTATCATGAGTTAACTGCAAGCTTGACTTTGTTTTTGGCCTGGCTCCATCTTTTTATGGGGCCAGATTGAAAGAGTACTTCACCCTATCCTTCATAGTTCCTTCTTACTCCATATCAACCACAACAGGGGAGGGAATTAGCTGGCTTTACATATATTGTTGGTTAGCAAATCCCAGTTTGGCCAATATTGGTGAGGATTTCTTGGAGTTATGGTCCAGCAACTTGGAAGGCCACACACTGTCCACGCTGTACAAGTACAATCTCCATTCCTTGAAAAACCATTTTAAGTGTCAGTTTAACTGCAGTTTAGGATGTCTTGACTGAGCCCCCTCTGATGTTTTATGTTTTTTTTTTTTTCCCAATTTTAGTGATGGTATCCCTCCTTATAGGCTTGGAAGCAAAAAGCAGCTTCAGAGGGAAATGCATCGTAGTGTCAAGGCCAATGGTCAAGTTTCTCTACCTCACTTTCCGGTAAGTACAACTGATTACTTTGCTAAAACATGTGGCCTTGAAATGATAGGAAAAGGAGAGAAATCTTGGAAATAGTTGAGTGATGATGATCAGCCTTTGTCTCATTTTTCCTGTCCAAAAAGAATGGTTAGATGTTGGGAATACCTGGTCCAGATGGAAACATTTTCATTGGAAGTAGTAGGCCTGATGTTTTAGGCTTTTTCTAGTCATCAACTTAGATCACAGGAAACACAGAAATTTGTGTTATGTGAGTTTGTTCATTTAATCCAGCAAGAATGTCTGTGTAGGAGAGGGACTAAATTATGTGGTTTTTCTTGGAACATGGAACCCATATCTAGCTGTTTGTCAAGGCAAAGAGGTTAATGATGAAAATAATGTTTTTATCTATGAAAGGTATATTATGACAAGGGTCATATGGCATAGCTTCATTCTTCTTGTCATGAAACAGTAACTTTTTAGTTACTTTGATGTTTATAGAGGTTCTACCTCACCTAAATGGTGGACGAGAAATGCCACACAGTTCAACTGTCAACTTACAGTAGTTCCATTAACTTCATAAGGGTGTCCTAGGCAAGCACTACACAATGGTGGCTTTGCCAGTATGTTTTTCTGAGATAAAATCTACAACAACTAGTAATCCTTGCAGGGGTCCCTCATCCAAGGACTGACCGGGCCTGATGCCTGACATTTGTCCAGCCACCCAACTTTGATCATTCTCTGTAATCTGTGAGTGCTATGGCCCACTGCCCTTCACCGAGAGTCTTTCCCCAGTTTGCATCATTTTGGAGAAGAGTTTTGAGGAGTTGGTCACTGTGTGGGTGGTGGACAACAAATCAAAGCACCACCTCTCTTATACCACTTGGGGATATGACTAAGCTAAGGTGCCAGCAGCAAAGAAAAGTGTTTATGCAGGTGCTATAAAGCAGATTACCCTCACCTTCTAGTGGATTTCCAGATAGTGAAATCCCTGATACAATTCTACCTCAACCTTTTCCCCTACTCTACATCTCCAATTGTTTCCATGGTCTGTAGAAGAACTAGCTTGGATACTTCCCTCAGCATTTTCTATCCTTTGCAAGTTGAATCTGAAGATTCATTCCTCTTCAGTCAGCATGACTCCATATGACCCAGCCTGTGGCTCTCCTCTAGTTATCATTTGTCCAGAACTGGCATGGAGGCTACCTGTTGACTGCATGTGATCCTTTTCCTCGGGAGCTTTCAGAAGCCTCTGGTTATTTTCTCTTTGATAAAGACTACAGACCAGATGTAATCCTAGCCTGATCCAACAGGACTTCTTTTGAACCTTTCCTTCAAGGGAAGGGCAACTTGACACCCTTTGGATGTTTTGTACAACACATCCCATCACACCTAACCATGGATTATGCTGACTAGGGATGATGGGGGAGATGTATCCTAAAATCCCTGCATATGTCTGTGTGTACCAAGGTGGTTAAACCCATTGCTTGATCTATTTCCCTGTTACAGGCATCTCTGTGTCTTGCTTGACCTGGAATTACATGTTTCCAGTCACAACTCTTAAAAGGATAGATTCTGGATGGAAATCATATTCTTCCTCTATACAACAAACACACTTTTCATGAAGACAGCTTTACTACAGATCTGTCTTCTAGAAGCATTTCTGTTGCATCCTATGAAGGGTCACTGTAAAATGCCTGCTTCCTGCCTATCTAAGGCATAGATTGGGGAGCTGGGGGCAAGAGATTCTTCAGTCTCTTCTCTACTTCCATTGCTTTAAAAATATATATTTATTTGAGGTGAATGCTTCACATCTTCTGCTCTGCTTCAGGACATCAAAGGGAGAAAAACCCACCAGGAGAGATCCTGTCCTCATTTGAAGTCCCTGGGAGTTCTCCTATTTATTTGAGTAGAGCCAGGATTTCTCCCACTGTTAGCAATGTCTTGGCAGGAAATACATTTCCCAGCTTTTCCAACAAAAAAGAGGACAGTTGTAGCAAATATGTGTACCTTCCTTCAACCTCCCCCCCCCCCCCCTTAAAAAATAAGTTTTGAGTGGCTATTGCTTTCAAGGCAGGTAGTTAATTTCATTCTGCATCTTCGTAATTTGACTCACCCTCTTATCTAGAGCACCATAGGTTTCATAAAGATGCTGGTGTAATTCTCCTTGTGAATAATTCTTTATGAAACTGTTTAAACGGACAAATGCAAACTTGCCTTGTGATGAGAGGAACCAAATTCCTCTTTCTGCCTTCTTAAGAAGCAAGTTATTCCATATACATGTTTGCATGTATATGTGTATATGTGTGTGTGTGTATATATATACACACACACTATATATATATGAGAGAGAGAGAGAGAATGAATACGATCTGCGGAATCGCTTTGTGCCTGTATGCTCCTTTTATTTATTTATTATATATTTTTGCTCTTCTTCCATAAAGAAAGTTCTATAGCTTCTGCTTGTAAATTAGATTATTTTGTCCTGGGGCGTGCAAATCGACTTTCTCTGTAAGGCAGTGCTTTGATCAGGGAACTGAATAGAGCCAGCTTGTGTAAGAGTGACAATTTCCAGCAGAGTGGCCTTTTTCTACCCTCACATCATTTCTGAAGCTAAGTGGTTGCTGGAGAGAGAGAGAGAGAGAGAGAGAGAGAAGCCCTACTCATCTCATGGGTAGTATGTGAAAGAGTTGGCATTTCAGCTTTTGGCTGTTAAAAAAAAGTGGTGTGTATGTGTATGTTTATGCAGAATGTAAGGGTAAAGGAAATAAATGGGGGTGCTTCTGGGCATACGAAGGGGGAAAGTGATAGGAAACAGCTTTCCCTCATTCCGTGCTTCTTTTTGGCAGAAATTCTCATTTGCCTTTTTATATTCTACACTTGATTTGGAGATGTTCCCTTTTCCCTTGATAGATCTGCTTGAGGCAGGCACGCTCAGCAGTGTATCGCTGCTTGCCTGCAGCAGCTTCCTTCATTTTCTGTACAAAGAGATGGAGGGCGAGGGAGGGGGTGAAAGAGAGGGGGGGAAGAGAGAGAGAGAAGAGAAGAGAGATCTAGGACACTGTTGAGACAACACTACCTCAAAGGTGCCCAGTGTGTAGCCAGGAAATAAATTACCAGCACTTCTCTGATCTGCAACCGTTTGACTTCTTTTTTCTCCCCCCCTCCCCAGTTCCCTTCCCTTTTTCTCCCCCATCTTATTTTTTTTTAATTTCCAACTCCTTTCTGTTTATACTCCCACTTTTATTCCTTGAGTTAAAGTCCTCTCCCTCCCACCTCAGAGTTTTTTATTTGATGTTTGACAACAGTCTTTGAAGATTTTCTACTTCAGAGTAGCTACTGATGGGCTGGTTGTACTACAGAGAGAACAAGCAGGGTTCCTCGGAGTGCGACCAACTGCTCCTGCCGAAGGCAAACGCTATTGGGGAGGATGTCACTCCATGAGGCCACAGCACTAGCTCATAAAAATCCAGAGCAGACCATGCCTAGTTGCGGTCGTCTTTTCATCCAAACATGGAGACACAACAAGCTTAACGGGTCCAGAAATGCCGCTCGAGCTAAGCTGCCGTGGCTTCTGCCGCCTGCTAAACGTCGCTCGTTGTTTTTGTCCCCGCTCTGTGTAGAGAACTCACCGCCTTCCTAGGGAAATGACCCCTGTGGAACCAGCTGCTTTTGCCGCCGAACTCATCTCTCGGTTGGAAAAGCTCAAGCGGGAGCAAGAGACCATGGACTCTCTGGAGGAGAGGTTGCAGCAAATCACAGAGGTAGGTGGATTAACCTGTTCGTCCTGGGTGCCTGCTGTGAAGTCCCCATCTCCCCCCCCCCCCATGCCATGACTGCTATACACCCACCATTGGGGGCATGAGAGAGGGCTAGGAGGGCAGCCAGAAGGGGGTGCTGCGTATCCAAAGTACTGAATGTGTCATTCATCATGTCCGAAGTAATGTAGAGCAAGTGGCAGCTTTTGTTGCCTTGCATTTAAAGACACCTCCCACCACCACCTCAAGAAACCTCAAGGCAGGTTTCCCTTGCATCTTCTGAATCACTCTTACCGAACAAACCAACCCACCTGCCTCCACAGGTCTGTTCTTTCCCTCTTCAGGGTGATAAGCAGAAGCGTGTAATTACCACAGACCTGCAAACTGCTCTATGTGGGACTCCCTTTGAGAAGCATGTAGGAACTTGTTAGATCCATAACGACAGTGGAAGTGGGACGTGGGGCTCGCTTTCTACTGGTCACCAATCTGCATGTAATTTAAAGTGCTGGTTTCAACTTCTAAAGCCCAGCATGACAAAGGACCAGCCGGTTGACTATATGCTCATATATATATAAGCTTGCCTGGATCTGAGGTCTCTTGGGGGAAGGTCATTTTCTCCTCTTTCGCTGCCTGTGGTTGATGGGGATGGAAGAGAGGGTTTTCTCACTGACCACACCCTAGGTTCTGAGAGGGAGGCGAGGCTGCCTTTGCGCTGACAGGCATTCCCCTTCCTATTTAGACGGGCCTTTGGCATCAAAGGTGGGTTGTGGCTCAGGGAGGAGGGCTTTGACGGGTTGGGTGTTATTGTTTCTCTCTGCTCGTGTGCCTTTCATCTGCTTTTTACATTTTAATTGTCTTTGCTTTTATCTGATTTTAGCGCCATTAATTATCTTGAGTGTCATGGAGTCGGATTGGGTGGGGAAGGGGGATGTGAGGTTGGTTGACAGAATAAATACATAACAAAAATTCCTGAGGCAATGACTAGCTATCCCATTTTCAGCATTAGTGTTTCATTGGTTGGTTGTTCTTTCTTCTGAAGGATGAAGAGAAGGAGGGATCTGATGTACCTGTCAGCTCACAGGCCACCCGAGAAGTTACACCTGTCCAGCATCAACAGCATCCCCTGACTCTCCTCCCCTCCGGCAGCTATGAGGACGATCCCCAGGCCATCCTGGATGACCATCTTTCACGGGTGCTGAAGACCCCGGGGTGCCAGTCTCCTGGCATGGGACGACATAGTCCTCGCGCACGCTCTCCAGACCGCTTCCCGAGTGGCAAATTGCTACTGGCTCCTGGCACGGCCTCTATACCCAACGCCTGTGCCCTTGTCAGCAAAGGATTTGTCACCAAGCAGACCACCAAGCACGTTCACCATCACTACATCCACCACCACACCATTCCCAAAACGAAGGAGCAGATAGAAGCAGAGGCAGCACAACGAGCCCAATGCTTGGGTCCTGCAGGGAGTGACTACTATTGCTACTCCAAGTGCAAGGGCCACTCAAAAGGGGTGGAACTTCCTGTGGCACAGCTGGAGCCCTTTGGGTAAGTTCACTCCTGGGCAAATTCAAAAGTCAAGTGACAGGTGGAGAGGATGTGTGGAGAAATGTGACAATTTGACTGCATTGTGTGTGTCATGCCAGCTTTCCTAAACACGGTGAGATTCTTGGTAGTGTATGAGAGATCACAAAGAGAGAGAGAGAGCAGATGGGGAAGCAGGTGAGCTGGAGGGAGGTGTATGTTGTGTGTGCATTTCAGGAATCAACGGTTGTGGTAAGAAGCTAAAGTGATGCTCTCCCTTCTCTTGTGACAGCCTCAACAGAACAGGGACACTTCCGAAGAGGAACTGTAAGCTACCAGATGGCGTCCTCCTCCCAGGTGGAGAAGGAGGAGGGCTCTCCATCCCTCCAGGGGTCCAGCTACCTGCGGGGGAGGCTGACCGATCACAGAACGTCTGGCAATGGATGCTGGAGAGTGAAAGACAATCCAAGCACAAGCCCCATAGGTAAATATAAGCTGTCTGCAACAACTCTTGCTCCTGGTAAATATTTATCTATTACACAGCTGTCTATTTTTACAATCACTAAAAACAAATGAAGCTCTTTTGCTCCTCCGGTTTAATATGAAAGCTGTTCTGCGGAACCAGAAAAACCACAAAAATGTCATGTTTTTGGCAAGAGGCCCTTTTCATGTTATGACAGACTTTTTCTTTTCTCCCCCCCCCCTTTTTTTTTTTGAGAGAGAGAGTGTGCACTGAACAGAAGCTGCTGTTAAAGTCATATTTTCCAGCTTTTATAACCTTGTACCTTTCCTCCCCTGTCTTTCTCTCTTCAGCACACAAAGCACAAAGAAGGCCTACAATTCGGAGTCCTCCAGAGGCGGGCCTGGGGAGCGTCCTGCCCGTCACCACCTGTGGGGGAGCAGCAGCCATCCGCGGGGCGTTCAGCCAGCCCACCCTTTTGTCCAGGACCCAGCCATGCCCCCTCTAACGCCCCCCAATACCCTGGCTCAGCTGGAAGAAGCTTGCCGCAGGCTAGCAGAAGTATCCAAGCCACAGAAACAACGGTAACATCTCACTGGAAACCTGAAAAAGCTAGGAGGCGGGGACTGGGAATTATTTCTTGTGTCATTTTCAATCACTTTGTGGGCGTTTCCTTTTCTGTTTTGGGAGGGGATGGGAAATTAATTTTTCTATCTAGCCCTCCTGGAAGCTGCAAGACGTGGCTGTTTAGTAATTTTCCAAAGTGTCGGAGCAGGAGTTGGTAGGACCTGAGGAGGTGGTCAAAAGGGCCCTTGAGGGGGTTGGATGTGCTCCACGGGGTATGGTATATGGTAACGAGGTCCCTTCTACACTGCCATATAATTCAGATTATCAAAGGAGATAATCCACATTAACTGCTTTGAACTGGATTACATGCGGCTACACTGTCATATAAACCAGTTCAGAGCAGATAATCTGGATTTTATATGGCAGTGTAGAAGGGACCTGAGACTTCCAAATGAACATCCTGGAAAATCTAAATCTGGGATTCATTTAGCTCTTCTAGAGATAAGAACTGGGGCTGAAGCCCAGTGCACATGTATTATTCCCACCAACTTGGTGGCATTTTAGCCTGGAAGAATCTTTAAGCTTTATGGAAATCTTTTGAAATGGAGAAGAAAGAAACTGCTTAAAAATAGATTTGTTTGCAAATCGGTTTCTGTGTTAATTTGCCTTTACTTTAGTCCTGTTCAAAACATGGCATTACCCCTCATGGCACAACACATTGTTTGCGTGTCTTTGTGATGTGGAATTATCACAGTCCTGGACTTAGAAACAAGGCTGTAGTGAGACTGAAGTGTGCCGTAGAAATTATAATCTCTCTCTCTCTTTCTCTCTCCTTCTCTCTTGTCACAAACAATTAGAATCCCACATTCTACCTTTATTTGTTTGCTTCCTTAATGGCCATGTATGCATTTCTGGAACTGAATCCAATGAATTGGCCAAATGATGCCTTTGCTGTTTTTCATTGGAAGACACAGGGATATTTTTGCCCTCAGCATCCTCAATTCTCCCCTTGATTGTTTCAGCACAACGATCTTAGATGTACAGGTAGGATTTTTTTAAAGTTTGATCATTCTTTTCTTTATCTCCCTCCCCTCCCCTTCCCAAACCTTTAGATGTTCAGCATCAAATCAGCCGAGGGATCGCAACCACTTGACTTCCGTACCAGGAGGAAATGGTCCTTTTTGCAATGCCAGTGTAGCAACAGAAGAGTGAGTGTTGCCATATGGAACATGTACAGCTTAGAGATATTCACTGTCTCTTTTTTAAAATGCATATTTTATCAGTGGAGTAGTGCTTTGAAACTGTAGCCCTTTCTTGGTCGCCTGCTATTTCCTTTTGACGGGGTGAAACAAGAACAAAACGTCTGCAAGTCTTGCCTACTCGTTCTTTTTTTAGCTTGCATTCCTGTAAAGTGGACAAAGATTGGATTAATCTAATTACAGGATAGTTCTTTTTAACAAGAAATCTGCTTCAGTCTAAATAATTAAAGTTTTCTTTCTTACACTCTTCATCTTAAGCAATGAGTAATGTTTGAAGTTGAAGCTAAGCCACCTGACTATAGCCTTTCATTTTTAATTGGTTGACCTTAAGTCCACCAGCTGTCTTTGCTAGTAGCTCCCCCCCCCCCCCCTTCTTCCCAAAGCCACTCTACAAAGACTTGGAACAAATTAGGAAGAGTAAATTACTGTGGAGTAACACTTCATGACCTTTTGACATGCCAAGTCAACGTGGCCTTAGAAGTTGACTCCATGGCATCCGAGGCACTGTTGCTTTTCCTCTGGGTAGAAGAGATGTTTGTTATTCTGTAGGAGGATCTCACTTCCTCAGGATCCCAAGATGTGACAAGGGTTTGGCTAGCTGCTCTTGTTGCCCTTCCTACCAAAGCATCAGACTCCAAACCTCTGCTTGCCTTCTTGTTGTAGCCCAGAATCTGATGCAACAAAATAGAGCTTTAATATCAGTCCAGCAGCATCCTTAGTGCTCCACATAAGCAAGAGTTTTCCTCATTCCCATCAGTATAGAGTGGTGGGTTCTCATCCGTGGGTCTCCAGATGTTTTGTCCTTGAAGTCCCAGAATTCCTAACAGCTGGTAAACTGGCTGAGATTTCTGGGAGTTGTAGGCCAAAACACCTGGGGACCCACAGATTGGGAACCATTGGTATAGAGGAATGTATAGAATATTCCTCGGTATTCAAGTGAATATTCAATGCTCCTATTCATGGAAATCTCCATGATGAAATTACAACCTCTCAAAGCTTTCAGTGATGGATCACGAAGCATCTGCATACACACCCATAAAATAGGCAGGATTGTACCCTTAATTATTCTAGATGCTTGGAAACAGGGTGTGTTAGAAATGGGGAAGTGCCTGTAGGACATCCACCAGCAAATAGGAGATCTACATCCCTGTCCATTCCCTCCTCTTAAGAAAATGTTGACTTGTATTTACCCTTTCACTTTCAATGGCTCTGCATGTGTGGACAACAAAAGAGGAAGAGAGGGAAGTGAAACATTGGTTCTAGAGCAAAGGTGGGCAATCTGTGGGCAACTACCACTTCAGGCAACATGACAAATGGTAGTCATAGATCAAAAAGCATGAAGGCCACTGCTTCTGCATCCTAGTAGGAGGGGTATTCATTCAAAAATATACACAATATACATATAATCTTTTTAAAAGTCATAAAATATGTAAATCTTTGAGCCAGTGTGACGTAATGATCTGAATGTTGCACTAGGATTACAGGAGACTGGGATGCAAATCTCCACTCAGTCATGGAAAGCATCTGGCCAAGCTTGGGCAAATTGCAGCCCTAGAGGAACATCATGGCAAATCTCTCTTGAATAGCTTGTGTCACTCCAAAAAAACCAACAAACGTATGATAGAGTTGTCATAAGGTGGAGTCAACTTGAAGGCATCTAGTAACAATGCAAATAATAATGAGATAATTGAAATAAATGAAATAATTATGAGATAATTGATTAAATTGAGTTTAAAACAGAAACTTGGAAACAGAAAGTTGTTGAATCTCTTCATGGAAAAATGCAGTAGTAGATTGATTGCTCAATTTCAGAAGATATTTTTCGATTTTTATCAATAAATTCAGCACACTCTCAAGGAATATTCATTCAAATAGTTTGCTCACACAAGCTTTAGTGATTAAGTAGCTCTTTGTCACGTTGAGTGTTAAGAATGTGGGTCTCTTAAGGTGCCAGCACTCAAACTGTAGGGAAGTGACCTTCGAGGTCACATGGATGAGAAATTACTACAAGACATCTCATTTGGTCCTCATCTTCTGTAGCTAAAGATGGCACCAGAAAACATGGACAGGACTAAAGCTTGGAGGATGTTATACAGAATTGATTGATAGTCTCAATTTCCCTTGTGGCCTGTCCAGTGTCTTGAATCTGTACACTTTAGAGTAAGTCCCCTGGAATTCAAAGGCCAGGATCCAACCGTACATCTAGAAGGAGAAGCCTCTCTGCTACTGCAACCAGGAAGAGGCGATTCTCCCTCACACATGCAGACAACCCTTGCAAAACCTTCACACTGCCTCATATCACTGGGGAAACTAGATAAAGCAGAGCTTGGGTTCTGTGCATGGCTAGAGAGGAGGCGGAGGAGCAAGCCCTGCTGAGGGTGCATGGAGGTTGTATGGAGAGTAGGAACCATACTTTGCCATTTCCCCCAGTGGAGGTCTTCCACCAATTGATGTACACTGTTGGATCCCAGCCATTGTGACTTACCCTGAGTAGACACATGTAGAGTCATACCCCAAGCTTTCCAATCACAACTTGTTGTGACATTTTCTTACAAACCCAATCACCGTCTGGTTTACTTTCGGATTGAAAAGAAGAACTTATCTAGGTCAACGGAATCTGTGAGCATGATTGAACTGCTCTCTGTAATGCTGTTATGGAGAGCAGTCTCCTTTTTGCATTTTTGTTAGGAAAACATCCAAAATATATTGGAAATGGGGCCTGGCAGGACCTTGAGATATCCTTAAAATACTTGGAAACTGTGTGTAACCTACACTTCACCCACCTTTGCTCTAGAAACCAATTGGATCCACATGTAAACATTCTCACTTTGTTTTCAAGCGGCTAATTATTGCTGGAGCTTTAAAACCTGGGTGTTATTTGTTGTGACCTTCATTTGAATGCTTTACATACAGTGTAATCCTCCTCTCTCTGTTCATCAACTATCAATGTTTTTCTGGCATGGAGCCCTTAAACTTTTACTATATTAATAGACACCAGGGTTTGCTTTTAATTTTCAAGTGCTATATGTTTTTAATGGGCTTGGTGTCATATAATTGGACTCTTCTATGTAGATTTATATAGAAATATTTACAGAAAAGTACAAAATAGAAATCTCAGGACATTGTGTGGAGTCTTAACTTGTTTCTCTCCTTTTCTTTCCATGTTTCAGTCACAAAGAACCAAAGAAACTTCCTGCTACTCACTCCGCCCAGCCTAGTGAGTTGATTGTCACGTATTTTTTCTGTGGAGAAGAAATTCCCTATAGGAGGATGTTAAAGGCCCAGAGCCTGACACTTGGGCACTTTAAAGAGCAGCTGAGCAAAAAGGGAAATTATAGGTAAGCATCTTTGTGGTTTCTTTCTTCTTTTCCTTGTGTTTGCACAGACGGCGTGCCAAAATAACCAAGGAGTATTTGTAAGCGTCCTCCCACAGTGAGGAAGGGCTCTTTGAAGGTTGTCTGCAGCTAGCTCAGCCGTCTCTCCAAGTTCTCCTCTCTGCTTTGTGTTTACCCACTAAAACCAATACTAGTTAAGAGTTGGGTTGGCTGCTCTGGCAACTGAATTAGGTCTTACCTAGTGAGTCGACTGTTCCACTTTATTGCCAGCACAGACACCTTTTACAAGTGGATGGATGGGTCCAGGATCTTGCATATAAAATGTTCATTCAAAGCTCTGAGTTCATTTTCTGGCTGTACTGCATTATGATTTTTTTTATTTGAAGAACTGACTAGATTTCCCTGTTGTTGATTATTTATACTGAGATGCACAGCTGTGGTCCTCTAGGTGTTTTTGAACTACAGCTCCCAGAACCCCTCACCAGTTGGGTAGGTATTGATGGGATTTGTAGGCAATTTAAAAAACTTTAGGGTCACAGCTGCCCATTTCTGTAATGTATCTTAATTATTTCACTTTGTAGTTGAGAAACTTCCAAATTGGAATCATTATCTACAAAGTAGTCAACTACAAAGGTTACTATTTGATACTTACAAGATCCCGGTTTAGTGTTTCATTGGATAAGATGTGGTATTCTTGGAATGTTCCCTTTCTTAGATTGGCATTTTGTACAAGACTAAGCAAATAATCAAGTACTAAGACAAGGTGCTGTTTGTCCATGAGTTGTGACTAAATAGTTGTGATTTAATTCAGCAAAGGAAATGGCCTATTCTGAATAATGTTGTACTTAGGATGGTATTTATTTAAGATACCATGCATGAACTCGTTGGAGAAAGATGCTGGATTTGCCAAGAGCCATGGAAACTGGATTGGACAGTGGGTTTGTACAAAAGCAAAAATTGGACAGTGAGTTAAAGTTAGAGGTGTACCACCTGATGAAATCTGGAAGGCAGTTTTGAATGGTGATAGTATCAGAGGGAGTTGATTATAATGTAAATTGAGGCTGCCCTTTAGGATTATCCCTCTCAGAAGATGGTATGTTGTTGTTATTGTTGTTGTTGTTGTTGTTGTTGTTGTTGTTGTTGAGCTTCCTGTGTAAACAGCCAAAGTGTGAACTTTTCCAACTTCCCTGTAGTGAGCTTTGTGTACTTGAAACATGTACCTCTTCCCACCAAATGTCCAAACAACCAATTTTCAAGTTGAGATAGGTGCAAATGTCCCTAGCCCACATAACAGGGGAAAGTAACTTGAGATAATCTGTGAGCAGCAACGGGTGCTCTAAAACTAGATAAAAATAAGCAAAGCTCAATTTCACCACACAATCCCTGTTTCAGTTGTACAGTTGTTGTTCCCTGTCTCTTCACTTTGCTTTTTGATGGCTGTTTAAACTCCAAAGCTCTATAATTTTTTTCCTTCCTCCATTGCTCTTGCACAGTTGAATTCTGGCCAGAGCTTCTAAGCATCATGAAAAAGAAAATTCTTGGAAGTTGAACCAATTACACAAAAGTTAATTTGTTTGCATGGTTTACTCTAAGCACCGAATATGATTTGTCTTGGCTTGGATTTTGGGATTTGTTTGCTATGGTGGGTGATCACACTGTCCCAAGCTTTGCTACTGAGGTCGAATTGACTTCAGAATGCAAATCAATTACAAAGGTCCCTAGTTTTGCCCTGGAAAATCTACCCCTTAAAAGCCTTTTCCCTGTTTTATAAAAGAGACGCAGGAAAGAGAAGGCTACCTCAGAACTGTTAAGACTTCCATTCCTTTTTGCAGATCCCTTTTGTAATCGGATGGCAGACACACAGGGAACCTGGGATTGGGCTTTCTCCCTTCTTTTGGAGCGTGCTCTCCATGAAGGCTTGCCTAGGGCTGGCTCTTATCATTTTGGCACCAGGCAAAAGATCCTTTTTATTTCTTGAGCTTTTTAGTGTGCCTTAGCATTGCTCACAAGGCATCATCTGGTTTTTATGGAAATTTTCACTGCTGTTGGCTTTTAGTCTGTGAATATTTCATTTTATTGATGTGTTTTTAATATGGCTATGAACTGGTTTGGAGGGGTTGCATGTATTTGATGGGAATCATGTGATAAATGTTGAAATATGTGAAGGTTTATCCCAAGATGACAGTGGATGTGTTCATAGATTACACTATGTAACAAAATGTGAAAAGTTTTCTGTTCCTGGCTTGAAAATGTCATTCTTGTTTAACTGTGCAGTACTTCCTTTGAAAGTAGTTGTTATAATCCAGAAACTTCGTTTTTGTGGCTGCCACAAACTATGTTGAATGGGTTGAGACTCAATGAGATATTCATTGAAAAACTATAGCAAAATGTGCTTCAGGAGGTTTTCAGTTTAAAAACTTTTTTCATGCTGTTCTGATAGAATCAATTAGGAAGTGACATTTATAAGCCAGGAACAAAAATTGTATTACATAGTTCTAATTGATTGAGTAGGTGTCTGTAAACCATGTTGGTTTCCAGTGGCAGCTAACACTAGCATGAATTAATCCTTAATCTGAAACTTCTCTTGGGTATCCAAAGAATGCACTCTCGCTTACCTTAGAGTTTCTAGAACTACGAATTCTCTAGTTTTGGGAGTAAGATGTGGATTTGTGACACATGCACTTCTGAGCATAATATTTACAAATGACAGCTCTGTGAACTATCTGTGGTAGTAGTGTGATGGAGAGGTGTGTGTGTGTGTCACAATGCATACAAACACATCTTCAACAGAGACAAATTGGTGGTTGACTGGGAAACCTCTGAGGAACATCTAAAGAAGTTTCAGGATGCCAACAAATACACTTAGCTGTGGTTTTATGATTCCTTGGTTCTTAAAAGACTCCATAGGCCCACTTGTCCCATCATATCTTTGGATTCTATATCTATGGATTGAGCTGTCTGTAGCTTGAAAATATTTCCAAACAGAAAACCTTCTATTTTGCAATGTTCTGTGAGAGATACCATTTTACTTTGCCATTATATATACAGACAGCCCCTGAGTTACAAACATTCAACTTACAAACTACTCATGGTTAAGAACTGAGGTGAGACAACAGGAAGAATGGGGGGGGGGGGGGAAGCGAGTGTGTGTGTGAGACAACAGGAAGTAAAGGAAATCTTCCCCTTGGAAGAGAAATTCAGTTCTGGAAGAGTTATTATCATGGGGAAAAGATGTCTCCACTGAAGCTTTATCACCAATCGTTATTACCACAACAAGCCAATTTTTTCAAAATCCAATTATCACAGGGACAGAAAGGGAAGTGAAATCTTTTGAACGGGGGCACAGATAGCAAAACAAACATCATAGTGTTAGCCTTTTCCTGTGCTACCCAAAGCTTTTTATATAAATTCAGCTTAAGAACAAACCTACAGAACCTATCTTGTTTGTAACTTGGGGACTACTTGCAGTGCCACTTGAGTGGCCATAGATTTTGGTTTTCACGGGGGGTCCTGGAACCAAACCCCAGCAAATTCCAAGTGCTTACTGTTTTTCTATTTGTTCCATGACATTCTGTGATAATTAGGCTATGTTAAATTGCCTGGTCATCAGGGACCCTTTTTCAGCATGTGGGTTTCTTTTACTCTCTCTTTTTGTACCTATGTGTACAAAAGAAGCTCAGACCCATCACTATTTTTTAAAAATCTCAAACAGACACAAGGTGAAAGTAATTATCCAAATGTGTTTCTCCCCCAGGGAATCATTTTGATCTCAGCTTTGATTCTTTTATTTTATATATTTTTTTAATTTTGGCTGGACTTGGAATGAAACCACAGGTGACCTTCAGGAACGAGGGCCTGTCCTGCCCCCTTAGTAGCTGGATTGCTTAGGGAAGATGGAGCTGGTCTTTCTGGTCACATCTGGCATTGATTTTGTTCTTAAGGCACACTTAATAAGCATGGCTTTGAAGCCTTTGCCTTTCATTTTAACACACAAAGACGTGCATAAATGGTTGACACTCAGAATCCTTTATTGAACGAGTCAGTTTGCAACACAGGTACCTCGGGTTGCTTTCGGGTTGCTTGGGAAGAGAGGGCTATCCAACATACATTTGTGGTTTAGGTATGCATCTTTTTTTATTTATGCTCACTCCCTATATATATATTGGATAGTGTTGGATAACAGTAAAAAATAGGAAAAAAGGTGTGTGGGACATACACACACAGTTAGCACAAAGCTTTGCAGACTGTATGGGTGCCAGATGTAGAAAGAAGGGAGAGAACAGCAAAGAGAGGTGAAGAAGGGAAACAAAGCCAAAATCACCTTAAATGTAGATAGGTTTTGGGGAGAAGCTATGTCTACGAGCAATGAAGGACCTCCTCGTGTGTTTTAAGAAGTTGTGGAGAAAAGATATTAGTTTGTATTCTCTCCTAGGCCCGCCCTCCCTCTCCCTTCCACTTTCCCCCTTTTCCTCTTCTTTCTTCTTTTGAGAAATAAGGCTGTAGTTATGGAAAAGGTCACAGTGTGTGGAGCTCCCCCTCCCTTTCCCCCTTCCTCCCCCCAAGAAAATAAAATGTGGCTGTGTTCAAACAAAGAATTTGGTCAGCGCTGCCAGAGTTGAAGATCAAGGGGGAAGTTATTGCTACAGCTGTTTATCCTCTTGGAAAGGAGCAGATAAAACCCAGCGAAAGTCCTTTTGTGCCTCATTCAAAGTTTTCCCTCGTTTCTTCCTCCCTCGCTTACTAGCTGGAGGGATTTCTGGAGGAAGTTCAGTGGTGCTTTGGTCAGGCCTCTGCAAAGCAAGCCCAAGCAGTGGGCAAATCTCGTCCTTGTCTTTCTTGAAGGGAATGGATTTTGTGACATTCTCAGCTTCACCTTAAAAGTGATCAAACAGTTTGGGGAAGGTAGTATGACTAAATTGTCTTCCCCTTTTTAACTTGGTTAATATGAGTTGTGTTGGCTGCCTAATCAAAGTTGGCAGATATCTTTTCAAAAGCCTCTTGTGAGTGCCTCCAGGGGTGAGAAAAGCGGTATATAAATGCTGTAAATAATAAATAATAATAATGTTGACTACAGAGCTTTCCAAACTGTGTTGCAACAGGTTAGTTAGTGTGTGTGGCTACACTGTGTCGCACAAATGTAGAATTTCTTTTAAGTTTTCCACATATTTACATATTCTTACTCGCAAATGACAACAATTTTGAACATTTATGGCACTATCTTACAAATCATATATGAATTGAACATCATACAGTGATTCCCAGAAGTCTTATTTTGTTTATTTACTTCATTTATATACCACTTTTCTCAGCCCTTGGGCGACTCAAAGAGGTTAACAATAGCAAAATTCAATGCTTAACATCATAAAAACAGTTAAAAAACAATTAAAAACAATCAATTAAACAATAAGTCTTCTTGCTTTTATCTAGCCACTCATATTTTTATCTTGGCTTTGTGTTTACCGAATGAAAATTATCGCTCAAAAATGACAGTAACAGATTTTTTTTCTTTTCTCGCTCCCACAAGTCAGATATGTGAACTGCTTAGCAGGCAATGCAATGCTTGTCATGTTTTATTTATTTATTTATTTAAAATAATAGATAAATAAATAAATATGGGCTGCTTAGCAGGCAATGCAATGCTTGTCATGTTTTAATAGATATAAAGATGTCGATCCGTTTACTTAATGTTGATAGCATCTCAATATTTTGGTTTTAAACAGTGTATTTTAATATTGAGACAAATGTTTTAAATGTTCATGTATGAATATAATCAACTCATGTCCCGGCATTAAATATTTGCTGTTTGTATGCTGTGCTCTGCCCTGAGTCCCCTTCAGGGTGAGAAGGGCGGATTATAAATGTTAAATAAATAAATAAATCATATATTTTAAATATATATAAATGAAAGGTTTTCATGAGATACGCTGTGTGGCCAAACATTTTGTAATTACTATTTTTATTTATTTTATTTATTTACTGTATTTGTATACCGCCTTTCTCAGCCAATCGGCAACTCAAGGCGGTTTCTCAGCCAATCGGCGACTCAAGGCGGTACACATAATATCATAAAACAAGTTAAAACATTAAAACAGTATAAAACAACAACAATAATAACAACATTAGCGTCTCCTTATTATCAAGTATTGTCCACTTCCATCGTCAAGTCATTCAATTTCCTATTGATATATGGATCCATCTCTCTTACAAGGGTTGGTTTAATCCAGGGGTCCTCAAACTTTTTAAACAGAGGGCCAGGTCACAGTCCCTCAAACTGTTGGAGGGCCAGATTATAGTTTGAAAAAAAATATGAATGAATTCCTATGCACACTGCACATATATTTGTAGTGCAAATAACACTTAAAAACAATACAATAATTGAAATGAAGAACAATGTTAGCAAATATAAAGTTATTAGTATTTCAATGGGAAATGTGGGCCTGCTTTTGGCTGATGAGATAGGGTTGTTATTGTTGTGTGCTTTCAAGTCATTTCAGACTTAGGTTGACCCTGAGCGAGGGCCGGATAAATGACCTTGAAGGGCCGCATGTGGCCCTCGGGCCTTAGTTTGAGGACCCTTGGCTAAATCTCTGGTTTGCTGGTAAAACTGAATTATTGTGTGGCAAAACGATGCATGTCTAAAAAGTGTATCGGCAACACGAAAAGTTTGGAAAGCTTTCTTCTGAGGTCTTGAAATACCCAAGCCAAACGTATACTTGAGTGGTTCCCAAGGAAGCTGTCTTGGCAAAGAGGAAATCCAAAATGTTGAGAGGGATGGTTTTCCCTTTTTAATTCAGATGAATGAAAGCAGCAAGTATTTAGCTTATAGTAAGTTGCCTTCTTATAAAAGTAAAGGGGTGTGTGTTTAAAAAGCAAGAGGGATGTTAGGTTGGATTCCCCCCTTCTCGCTGCTTCTTCTTTTTTTGCCAGTGATTGGATAACAAAATTGCTTCTTGGGGAGAAAGAGAGATCAGCTTGGGTGCAAGTTGTGTGTGTGTGTGTGTGTGTGGTAGTAGACAAGCAGGCTCCCTAAATGCTAACCCTCTGAATGGAAGGCCTTCATTTTGTGCATATGCAATTAAGCAGCCTGAGAAGGAAGAATGCTGGAAGGGGCATAAAAGGAACCTTTAATCAAGAAGCTGAACGGTCTAATTCAGGATAATAGAGGGGTCCTTACTGTTTGACACAAGAGGGGAAGGGGCACTTTTTTGTCTCCCTTAACATCGGCTTCGTGATCTAACAATCCCAAGCCAAAGAAAAGGAAAGCAGGACACTGCCGCCTGACCTTCCTGGGTCAAATATTGCCATCCAAGTCGAGATTGCTCATTACGTAAGGGCCACTAGGAAACAGACGAAATTGGGCACATGGTAGAGTGTACAATCTGTTCTGAAAGTGCAAGGAGTTTAAAGATTTTCACCTAGAGGCACAATGGAATAACTATGCACCCTTCTCCTCCTGTTTAATAGAAGCTTCTCATTGTACAAGGTCAGAAACAACGGCGTTTACTTTGAATTTTTATGTCCTTAAGTTGGATGCTTTGGACAGGGAGAACTCAGTGCTCCTATTACCGGGATCTATAAATGGTTTAAAATGTAAACTTTAAAGGCATGTCCTGAAGGTGCCTTCTCATCTGTCTATGTAGAAAGAGAATTTAGCTGGTCAATGGAATTACTTGCCCTCCCCTTTTTCCTAAAGCTTTTTTCCTTTGTTGTTGTTCAGTTGGTCGACCTAGCATTTTGGATATTCAAAATGATTTGCTGGCAGTCAACCCACTTCTGTGGGCCCCGGAGGCAATTCAGGGCCAGTCCTCATGGGGAAACAAGACTGTTAAGTATGTGCGGTTGGATGAAATCAGTGGTGCTCAGCTCACACATGATGTAAGGCAAGATTGTGAGCATTGATAGACACTAAGGGAAAAGCCAAAAGTTTCCTGATCACCATTATTATTTTAGAGTCATGTGTCTGCTGTAATCATGTGGTTACAAAATGTACTTAAAGATCCCCGAAGGCCTTCCATCCTTGATTTGGATGCAGTGCGTCAGACTATCCCCATTTTCCCCCCTATCTGTTTGTTTACATTGCCTATTTTAAATTGTCCATTGCCACATTCAGAAGCTGAAAATGTTGAGCAATTATTTCTAAGATAACTGGATATATATGCATGCTGAAGCCCCTCCATAGTTGGTTTGACTGATCCTTGTTGATTTTGAAGATGAAACTGGTTGGATGCTAACTCAACTTGAAGGTCTCTCGACAGCTTAACCTGAGGCGCAAACTCCTTTGATTTTTCCCGGCCCACCATTTAGTGTATTATGTGACCACAAAAGACAGAATTATGAATCACACTATTTCCATTCCCTAAAGTCATCTTGTATTAATAGCTAGTTCTGAAGACTTGCCAGACTATCTATAGTTGGCTGTCCACATTTTGTGGTTTGGACTTTTGCAGATTTGAGTATTTACAGATTTGGTTTAAAAACGTTCTATCTAGGAATCTCTAGGTCCTCCAGTGTGACTCAATTGTTACTCAGTTCTTTATTTGCAGTTTTTCACTTTCACGGCAGCCCTGTACCCCTAACCCCAGTGAATGTGGAGGGTTAACTATATTCCTTTTCCTGCAATCTTTGCTTGTCTTCCCCACTCTGAGACTTTTAAACATTGCATGCTATACTCTTTTTCACTTTTACTGTAGCCTGTCTTTCCCTAATAGACTAAGAGTGGGGTTTTTTGCTATCTAAAAGACTATAAGGCTCCTTCTACACTGCCCTATAAACTAAGATCTGATCCTGGATTATCTGATTATCCCAGATTATACTGGAATTCAAATCTGATAACCAGGGATCAGATCCTGGGATATAAGGACAGTGTAAAAGGGGCCTAAGTATACTATTGTAGAAAGTTGAACACACAATGTTGTGGTGGATGATATAGCTTTAAGAGGGAGCTAGAGAAGTTCATGGAGATGTTCAAGTAGTGGTAAATGACCACATTTGGAAGCATTGGGTTCTGGTTTCCATGTAGGGGCTCATCAGCTCAACCTTTCGGAGAGAGAGCACTGCAAACATGTGGTTAAACTGTCAGTGAAAAAGCAACATGCTGACCTAGATGGATGTTGGTGACAAAGAGCAAATGGCTATACGGAGATTACATCTGAACATGAGGAAGAACTTTCTGATTGTGAGAACTGTTCAGCAGTGGAACTCTCTGCCCCAGAGTGTGGTGGAGGCTCCTTCTTTGGAAGCTTTTAAACAGAGGCTGGATGGCCATCTGTCAGGGGTGCTTTGAATGCAATATTCCTGCTTCTTGGCAGGGGGATGGACTGGATGGCCCATGAGGTCTCTTCCAACTCTATGATTCTATGATTCTATACCTATAGTTATATTATAGACACATGAACAAAGGTGTTGGGTTGGTGGATTTTTCTGGGAAATGCATATTGGGAGTCCAAATGTGAAAAGTTGATTGTGTATTTAAGAGTTGTCCCAAAGTTCTCTTTTATTTATTTTGCATCTCTTGATCTTACTGATTCCAGGTATTACTTCAAAAGGGCAAGTGATGAGTTTGACTGTGGAGCAGTTTTTGAAGAAATCTGGGATGACGATGCCGTTCTGCCCATGTACGAGGGAAGGATTCTGGGGAAAGTTGAGAGGATTGACTGACTGCCTGGCTGGCCTTTCCTGCGTGAAGGTGTTTAGGGAGACATAAGCTATAGAGGCCAGCCTCTGGACACAACCACCGAATCAAGCTTTTGAAGGAAAGTTTGAACCAATGAAGAAGAAGAAGCAACGTTAATAAGCGGACATCTGTGAAGACTTTGCCAAATCAGCCTTAGAGGGGAAAAATGTAGAAGTCTGTTGCGCTGGGTACCAAGGTGTTGACAACCCTGAACTATTTATTACGAACATGACCACTTTTGGTTACTGAAGATGCAGCCCATTGTTTCGAAAGACTTCCATATATAATATATGGCTTCCTGGGGATCCCACACCTATGGACTAAGAGAGACTATGTATAGTTTATCTTATGATAACCCTTATTGATATTTATTGAACAATCTTGGTTTTATTCCCCCCTTACGTCCAATGATGGACATGCTGCTTTAAACAATGGAGAAAAGAGGGGATATGATGTAGAGGAAGAGGTTGGTTTTATATTTTATTTTTTCATCATTTCCACTGTCTAAATAATTGAAAAATAAAAAAGTGCATTTGTTTCTTGCCACCTTAGAAAGCCAGCTGGGATTATGTTATAGACAGCATTTCTCCAGTTGTTTTATTTCTGGGGACGGGAGAGGAAGAGAAATAATGAAAATTGTCCTACACATGTGCTTTCTTCGAGAATAATGTTTTTTAATCAATGCTGCTCTGATTCTAAGGCTTGGTGTAGACATAATACAGCTTGAGTATCCCTTACCCAAAATGCTTGGGACCTGATGTGTTCTGTATTTTGGATTTTTTTCCCCAGATTTTGGAATTAATTGCATACGTTTAGTAAGAAAGCTCGGAAATGGGACCCAAGTCTAAACACAAAATTCATTTATGTTACATACACACTTTATACACAACCTGAAGCTAATATTGTACAGTATTTTTAATCATTTTGTTCACGAAACAAAGTTTGTGTACACGGAACCATCAGAAAGCAAAGATAAGTCTTATTTTCTCAGCCACAAATTGGACAATTCTCAATTTTGGAGTATTTTGGATTTTTGGATAAGGGGTATTCAATTTGTATTCTTGATTGCCTACTAATGATTAACTAATCAGGAGCCTCCAACAGATTAAGGTCCTTTCCCCTCCTCCTTCCTCTTCCCAGTCCTTATTTGAACTCGACTATGTGGTGTTAACAGCGAGCACCTTTAAACGAAAGATTGCCTTTATTTTAACAGAGGTTGCTAATTTGCTTATGTTCATAGCTGCAAAATCTGGCTTTGAAGCACACTATGGTTACTATTAAGATTGGTGCTGCCATCTTGGTTGGCCCCAGGAAGAGTATGGGAGGAATGGGAGATATTCAAGCACTAGAGCAGAGGAGGAAAAAGCATCTGAAGGCCATAATAGCTCCTGATTTCTTAACCATTAATAGGAAACTGGGAATGCTGCAGCTGCACCAAAACCAACAGTGTTCTCTTGGGTTAAATAATATCACTGCTACAAAGGATAATAATAACATATATGGGTTTTGTCACTCAGACCCCTTCCACACAGCGGAATAAAATCCCACATTATCTACTTTTAACTGGGTTGTATGGCAGTGTGGACTCAAATAACCCAATTCAAAGCAGATATTGTGGACTATCTGCCATGATAAACTGTGTGGAAGGGCTCTCAGCTTCTGTGGTAATAATATACATCTGCCTATATATATATTTGCTCCTCATTGCATGCCTTTAGTAAAGAAGGCACATTGTGGCAAATCCCAAGCACAGACAAGGGACCCACGATTTCATAGTGTCCAGTTTCATTGTAGAAAACGATCTCAAACAGTGGAGGAAAAGTGGTACATGAAGCTTACTAGTTCACATTCACGCTGACATAACTATAGCCAGATTATATATTTTTTTAGAAATGGTATGTCCTTCAAAAACATCAGCTAGCACAGTGGTTCTCAACCTGTGGGTCCCCAGGTGTTTTGGCCTACAACTCCCAGAAATCCCAGCCAGTTTACCAGCTGTTAGGATTTCTGGGAGTTGAAGGCCAAAACATCTGGGGACTCACAGGTTGAGAACTACTGAGCTAGCATATCCTTGTTCCCTGGCTTCTTTCATGTGGTCACTTTTTGTAGCAATGCTTTCAATGTTGCAACTGCAGCTCATAGACTTGAAGTGTCTCAAGATGTGGTTTCCCATCTTAGATGGAATGACTGTTAAAACAGTGGGGCTTTGGGCCCCTTCAGGGTATGGACACTGATTCCTAGAACCCCTGAATATTGGCCATGCTGGCTTCTGGGAATGGTCGTCCAAAACATCTGGAGAACCAAAGCCTGGCAACACCTCTGCATGTAATGTTGGTGGCCCTGCATACTCCAGTCAAATAATTTGCTCCAGCAGTCAAGTCAAGAGAAGCTAGTATATAATTTTTGATGTGGTCTCCTAAGTGTTGCCATTGTTGTGCTCAACCAAAAGCTTGCTATGCTACCAGACAAACCAGTCTGGAATGACATCACAGCTTTCTAAGCTTGCCTTGGGCAAATAAGTCATTTTAACTCCTTTGTTGGACAAACATGATACAATGGCTGGCTTTGGGGGCTGCAGCTCCTCCTTTGCAGCCTACCATTGCCTATTGTACTTAATGGCTGAAATATGTACAACCTGGGCTGTAAAATCATCACAACGGTCTACTCATCTGATTGTATCATTTTTGTGTAGTGTAACATGACGGAGTGGGGACACATACATACTCCAGAAAAGACCTTTAATTTGGATGTCCTCTTGGTTCTCGTTGGTGTGCTCTATGCCAATCTTACATTTCTTTTGTATAGTACGATTGTACATAGTGTAGAAAAAAATGTGGTGGAAAGAAATACTATTAATACACTATCTCTAGTGTGTTTTTTTAAAAAGGAAAAAACCTTCAATCAGTACAGTACCTGTGCCTGCATGGTGTTACTATGCCATGTTTTGCCCTATGTTCAGGGTGCAGACTCTCCCTTGTTTGTTTAAGGGGTTTATGTATAATATATTTTATGCCTTTTTACTACAAGTCTTGTACTTTATGACTTTTGCCATGACATTTGTTCTACTTATACTGTAAATTATGCATTATAAAGAGTTTCATTTAAAGAAAAAATTACTTGGTACAATAATTATTGTAATTAAGAGATGTAGCCTTTATTAAAATTTTTATATTTTTCAAATTAATCTAAATCTCTTGTCCTTGTTTTTGTTTTGGACTGAAAAGTCTTTTTGATAATGGAACAGGTTCCCATTATCTTTAGTGTTTTACTTCTTGGGCCCCTTCCACACAGTTAAATAAAATCCCACATTTTCTGCTTTGAACTGGGATATATAGCAGTGTGGACTCAGATAACCCAATTCAAAGCCAATATTGTGGGATTTTCTGCTTTGATATTCTGGGTTGTATGGCTGTGTGGAAGGGCCCTTGGTTTCGTGTTCTACTTCTTAGAGCAGGGGTTCTCAAACTATGGCCCGAGGTCCGGATACGGCCCTCCAAGGTCATTTACCCGGCCCTCGCCCAGGGTCAACCTAAGTCTGAAACGACTTGAAAGCACACAACAACAACAATCCTATCTGATTAGCCAAAAGCAGGCCCACACTTCCCATTGAAATACGAATAAGCGTATATTTGTTAAAATTGTTATTTGTTTTAATTATTGTATTGTTTTTAAGTGTTTTTTGCACTACAAATAAGATATGTGCAGTGTGCGTAGGAATTCATTCATATATTTTTTCCAAATTATAATCCGGCCCTCCAAGAGTTTGAGGGACTGTGGCCTGGCCCTTTGTTCAAAATGTTTGAGGACCCCTGTCTTAGAGCATGGGGAAAATGGCAAAAATGGTTTACATTTTGTGTGTCTTGGCTTACTTACCAAAGAGTAAGCTGTTAATCTTCTGGCTAGCTGCCTCCACAAAACTGAATTGGTGGTACAGACAGTTTTGCAAAGCTTTACGTTGGAAACTGCAACTTTCCATGTAGTTTTACCAAAGAAACTATATCTTTTAAAAGGCTTTCAGGACAGCATTTGGATGAGAAATAGCATCTTTTGCAACAGATTCTCTGCCCTAACAAGGGATGCCCTACTAATCTTTTTAACCACAAGTCTAACACATTCATCAATATCACCTTTCTTTAAGAAGTTACAAACAATTTTTTGCTGGTGATTCCTAACAGTATTTGTCTTATAAAATCAAAAATATGCCCTGATAAAATCCAAAAATTGGGCATTTTCCTTTTTTGCAAGTTTGCCCATGAAAGATGATCTGCTAAGTACAGGATGTCATAAGTTTGCAGACTAGTAAACAGACTTAGCTATTTGCACTGGGATTGTGGTGCAGCTGGCTGAGTGTCAGCTGCATTAAGATCACTCTGACCAAAAAGGTCATGAGTTCGAAGCCAGCCCAGGTTGGAGTGGGTTTCCAACCAATTGTGTGTAGCCTGTTGTCGACCTTTGCAACCCGAAAGACAGTTGCATCTGTCAAGTAGGAAAATAAGGTACCACCTTAAAGTGTGGGGAGGCTAAATTAACTGATTTATGAGGGCATAAAGAAGACTCCAGCAAAAGCATTCCAGCGGGGAAGCATGCGGGAATGCAGAAGTGCTTCATTAGCGTCGCAGATGGACGATGAAAGCGACAACTCCCCTGGTGGCCAGAAAAAGTTAAATACTCTCTGTCTATGTCTGTATATGTTTGTACGTCAAAAATTGGCATTGAATGTTTGCCATATATGTGTACACTGTAATCCACCCTGAGTCCCGTGCGGGGTGAGAAGAGCAGAATATAAAAGCTGTAAGTAAATAAATATTTGGAAGCAGATCCTGGAGAAGCTACTGCTTGGCTTCCATGCTGCCTGAGACCGTTCTAGCAGTTGCAATAGTTACAGTTTTCTAATCTAAACTGTTTTCTAATCTACTTTTAAATAACTGCTTTACTGAAGAGTTGTCCTTCCCCTTCCAGGGCGCTTGTGCCCTGCTTTGTGCTGGTCAGTGACCATAATAAAGTTTTGTCGTTGCACAGTGGTAACCACATCCAGCTTGCAAGTTCTCCCAGCCATTGTAAGACCACGCAACAACAACATTAAGTGACAAGGTCATTTCTTTTTTCATAGTAAGATATTGGACTGTAATTTTTTTCGTTTTGAGAAACTACAAGTCGCTTCTGGTGTGAAAGAATTGGCCGCCTGCAAAGACATTGCCCAGGAGACGCCCGGATCCTATGAGAGGCTTCTCACATGCCCCTGCATGAGAAGCTGGAGCTGACAGATGGGAGCTCACCCCACTCCCCAGATTCCAACTGCTGACCTTTCAGTCAGCAGTCATGCTGGCACAAGACTCTCTTCAGGTAAGAATTTCTTCCTAGTGTCAATATTCGCTTTAGGTCAAGCAAGGCTGTGCCCATGCATTTGCCATCTTTTTCATCTCTCCCCCTGCCCTGCCAGTCCTGAGGATGTACTTTTGGAGAGGCCCACAGATAAGAAATCATCTTTTTTGGCATCCCAAATGGCATCTATGCTTTCCTCCCTTGTGCTTCCCCCCTCCCCACCTTTAACTCTTATCCAGGTAGTAACAAAGTGCATCTGGAATGATTTTGCATGCAAGAGAAGACTTCATTCCCAACATGAGAAAAAACTTCATGCCGAGTACACAGGGCTACGAACTGAATTCTGAGTTAAAATAAAGCTGCAGGCGGTTTCCCCACATTTAAATGGGTTTGCTGTCTTTATTAAACACCTTCTCAAGTTCATGAGTTCACCTTAATTGATGAGCTGGACATAACAGATGGGTAGGCAGACTTCAACAACGTGGGGGGAGAAAGTCCTCTTTCCCCCGCCTTGTTCCCCCATCAAAGGTTAGGAACTTCGCTCTGCACAGTAGTCTTACTTTTTTTCCTCTGCTATTAAAATGAATCACACTGAGTCTAATTCTTCTTGGGAAGATGAATGTGTCTGGATCGGTTTGAAGTCATTCAGTGCCACACAAACCTTTGCATCTTTATATATCAGTGTTCCAAAATACTCGCATTTTTCTTTTCTTCTTTCCTTTCCTTTTTCTTTCCTCCCTTTTTCCCCCCCTGGATGCCTGTAGAAACAAAAAATAAAATGTCTTCAAATACATGGCAGGCTGTTTAGTGAAGATAAAAGACTGTTTGAATAGTCCTTTAAAAATGAATGAGAAGCGGAAACTCTCTTCTGTTTTGATTATAAGTCGGATGCGGTGATTATTAAATACCACCTTAATATGTCACTTTCAAAGAATCGCACCACCTTGACGGTTTCAGAAGGACTGGTTCTGATTCTGCAACTGGAAGACTGCAAGATCGCTTGACCCGGCCAATATGGCGCGGAGAGCTTGGAAGTGGCTCCTGAAACAATCTGGAGCCGCTCTTTTATAGATGGCTAGGACGCTGAGAGTTTGAGCTTTTCTTGTGTAGAAAAAGAAGTCTCAACTTCCTCCCAGTCTTGCTAGTCTAAATGCAAAAAGGATGACAGGGAGAAGAAAGTCATTAAAGCAAGCGGTATATCAAAGGGAAGATAAAAATGACAGATTTCCAAGTCAACTAATTCCAATTTGACAAGTGCTAGATAACACCCCCCCATCCCCCCACCGACCCACACACCTCCTTTAAACATATAATCTTTTTTTAATATAGGCAACCATTCATAAAATAGGTTACACTTAATTCTTTTTTATTCATAGCCTCTAATTCAGGCTGTCCCATGGTCCACGTTTAGGACACTTTTGGTGGACAGTATTCCATATCTATTATTATTATTTTATTTATTTTATTTACTTTATTTGTATACCGCTGTTCTCAGCCCTTAGGCGACTCACAGCGGTTAACAACAAGAACAGCAAAAATTCAATGCTACCATAACACAGTATAAAAAACAGTTAACATCATAACACATTATTCAATAATATACAATTAACAACAATAGCCATTCACTAGTGTCTCATCACTAAAAACATGATCCAGATCCGTTATCCATTGTTCCATTCCTATGTTCATTACACTCATTGCACTGACTATTCGAACGCCTGCTCAAACAACCAGGTCTTCACTTTTTTGCAGAATACCATTAATGATGGAGCTAGTCTAATATCCGTGGGAAGGGCGTTCCACAGCCGAGGGGCCACCACCGAGAAGGCCCTATCTCTCGTCCTCGCCAGCCGTGCCTGTGAGGCAGGCAGGATCGAGAGCAGGGCCTCCCCGGAAGATCTCAAAGTCCTGGTGGGTTCATAGGCAGAGATGCAATCAGATAGGTAGCTTGGGCTGGAACCGTTTAGGGCTTTAAAGGCCAACGCCAGCACTTTGAATTGAGCCCGGTAGCAAATTGGTAGCCAGTGGAGTTGGCGCAACAGGGGGGTTGTATGCTCCCTGCGTTCCGCTCCTGTTAGAATCATGGCTGCCGAACATTGGACTAGTTGAAGCTTCCGAGCCATCTTCAAAGGCAACCCCACGTAGAGAGCGTTGCAGTAGTCTAAACGGGATGTAACCAGAGCGTGGACTACCGTGGCCAAGTCAGACTTCCCAAGTTACGGGAATCTATAATGTATCCCTGTCCTGTCACGCACGGGGCCTGTAATAATTGTCTTTTGAAATAGGACGTGCACCTTGTGCCCAGCAGGAAGTCAGGGCGCCACGAAAGAGGCCCTCAAGGATTTTCCTGAAGAAATGGTCTTTAGATGGCTTGAAAGGTTAAACAAAGTCCTTTATTATTGAACAAATTAAACAGATATTTCTCAAATCTTCAATGAGTCAAACAAATGCTTCAAGGCTTTAAATCAACTGGTGGCTTCCTTAATCTTGCCCACAAGGGACAGGCAACTGTCTTCGTTAACTGTTCTTATACTTTGAGAGGAAAACCCTTTTTTAACCTCTACCAGGCTGTCTGTTATCTAAGTTTTGTTGGTGTGGGTGTGCTGGTACAGCTGTACCAGAAGCTCCAATTCTGTTTGCTTTGCATTAAATGTTTGTTTGCAATCCCAGGCTTGGGATTTTGCAGCAGGGTGGCGTCCTGTTATAGTTTGCAATCATAGGGCAAGCCACCTGTCAATTATAGTTAGGTTCCCTGGTCCCGCCCCTTTTTGAGTTTTAGTGGGAATAGGTGCCATTTTGAGTTCAGTTCTCACACAGAAGCCTTTCACACAGGACATAAAAGAAGAGCTCCTGTAGAAAGCTTCGTCTTCTATAGCTTGGCCGGGGAGATATACAGCCCACAGCTTGGCCAAGGATTATACAGCCTTACAGATCCTTCTTTTTCCCCTGGAAGTCTACAAAGCTCTGCTTGGCAAGGGTTGCTCGCGGAAGCCAGACGTAGTTGGTACCGGGTGCAGGGGCTCCACGCCAACAGAGGCATGTACAGACTGCCCAGATTAGAAGGTAAGGATTTCCCCATTAGTTAATTACAGTTAAGAAGATAGTGCCTGTTCCCAGTGAACAAGATTGCAAGAGACAATAGACTGTTAAGAATGCTTTAAAGTACCTGTTTGTTTTTCAACAATAAAGAACTTGGATTTACTTTAAGCAATCTAAAGACTCTGTTTGGGGGAATCTAAGGGCCTTTAATCTGAGGCAGCCCCAGCGTCCCGTTGGGCACACAGAATTTATGTCCTGTCTACAGTCATATGCACAGGCCCAGCGTGCGACAGCACAGTGGGATCTACTATCGATTCCAAACTGCGTCTTGGTACCGAGTAAACCTACCAGACAAAGCTTGTAGATTCTCCAGCTGGAGTTCTTTGGGTCTGTAAAGCTGTTTTCCCTCTGGAATTTCTTTAAGACTTTAGGGCTGTTTCCCTCAGATGCTGTAAGGCTGAGAGGCTGCAAGCTCCCAGCCAGAGCTTTGGGAATCTTCCCCTGGAATGTCCCTGGAATTTCCTGGACTTCAGTTTCCCTGGATGGTCTTAAGAAATGAAGCTTTTGTGCAGGTGAGGCTTCTCCACGTCCTCTAACTTAGCTTTCCTCACTAAGACTAACTAAAAATGCCCCCCTCTTCCCTTCCCATCTCCCTGGGAGAAGGGGTGGATCCAAACTTAACAATGATAGACAGCTGGCTTGCCCTATGACTGCAAGCCAAAGGAAGCCACCTTTTTGCAGAATCCCCGAAACTTTGGAATGCATGCAAACACTTAATAGAATGAAAATAAAATTGGAACTCCTGGTACAGACATACTAGCACAATCCCTGTTTAAATATATAAATGCTTTAAATAAATTAGGAGCTTTAACCCACTGCCCCCAGTGGTGCAGTGGGTTAAAGCATTGAGCTGCTGAGCTTGTTGACCGAAAGGTTGCAGATTTGAATCTGGAGAGTGGCGTGAGCATCTGCTATCAGCCCCAGCTTCTGCCAATCTAGCAGTTCAAAAACATGCAAATGTGAGTAGATCAATAGGTACTGCTCCGGCGGGAAGGTAACGGCGCTCCATGCAGTCATGCCTATGGCCATATGACCTTGGAGGTGTCTACGGACAACGCCGGCTCTTTGGCTTAGAAATAGAGATGAGCACGACACCCCAGAGTCGGACATGACTGGACTTCTTGTCAGGGGAAAACCTTTACCTTTACCCTACCTTTAAATAAATAATAAACGCATAACAATATTCTTCTACTGATAAGAGAAGTCATGGATGTTTAGCAAGATATAACGTCATGTCTTCCAAAAGTATAGTTCGCATCTTGTTAGTGTGAATGCAGACAGAAGTCCAATTTTCCCCTCTCTGTTTTGATTGTTGTGGTGGGTTGGAATCCTTCTTCACGTAATGACCCAAAGCATCTGTAGCTGATCTGAGGCTGTAGCGGTGCAATGGGTTAAATCCTTGTGCTGCTGAACTGCTGACCTCAAGGTTGGCAGTTTGAACCCACAGGACGAGGTGAGCTCCCACTGTTATCCCTAGCTCCTGCCAACCTAACAGTTCAAAAACATGCAAAAACGTGAGATCAATAGGTATCGCCTGGGCGGTAAGGCAAGAAGACACTCCATGCAGTCACGACTAAGAGGTGTCTATGGACAACACAGGTTCCTTGGCTTGGAAACTGAGATGGGCACTGCCTCCAAAGCTGGAAATGAAAAGGAGAAGCCTTTGCCTGTGTATTTGTGTTTCATTGTATTTCATTGTAACAATGCTTTGAGTGTTTGCTTGTGTCTCAGTCCCTTTGGGGAGAAGGGCAGAATATAAATAAATTATTATTATTATTATTATGGAGCCCCCAGTAGCGCTATGGGTTAAACCCCTGTGCCGGCAGGACTGAAGACTGACAGGTTGGAAGTTCGAATCTGGGAAAAGCACAGATGAGCTCCCGCTATCAGCTCCAGCTCCTCATGCGGGGACATGAGAGAAGCCTCCCACAAGAATGATAAAACATCAAAACATCCAGGCGTCCCCTGGGCAATGACCTTGCAGACGGCCAATTCTCTCACACCAGAGGCGACTTGCAGTTTCTCAAGTTGCACCTGACACACACACATAACAACAACAACAACAATAATAATAATAATAATAATTATTATTATTATTATTAAGAGGAAACCAATGTACAAATGAATCATCATCATCATCATTATCTCACTTTTTGCATGCTCCCCATTCTGGCACAGCCATGTTCTGGCTAGTAGACTGTGGGCTATGTGGAAATCACTGGGTATTTCCCTATATCCTTTACTCAAATTCACAACAATGCTATCCTTCTTTAGGACCACTTGGAGTCCTTTAACACTTTCACACTATCTATATCTATATCTGTATCTATATCTATATCTATATCTATATCTACATCTACATCTATATCGATATCTATTTCCCTCCATGTGAAATGGAGAACATCACAGGAAAAAATGGTCCTGCATCTGCTAGTTTTCTAACTACAGATATTTCCACACTGAATAATATTTGAATATATGGTTTCCTCATCTTAACTTTCAAGGGATACAACTCATTTTACCATCCATATATTCAGCTTTACACTGAAACTAGGACCCAAGCTGTGAGCAATGAGAATTATAGCTGTAACTAATGAGAAGTTTAATAATTAGGTGATAAGAAATCAAGCGATCAAGTTCATGCCTGTATAAACTGGCCTTGAATTTTGCACTTTTATCCTCCTTGCTTCCTTTTTTATACAAGCAAGTAAATGTGTAACAGTGGCTTACAATGTAGAGAACCAATAGTGAGTGTGCATTTTTGATGGGGGGAGAGTCAATGAAGGAGTTAATTTTGGGCATACAAAACTAGCTACAACGGAGTTCACATGGATTGCTAAAAAAATTAGACAAACCCCCACCCCAAAAAAGTGGCTGTATGTCTATTTCTGGTTCTCAAACATGGTATTTTGGGTGTTTCAATAGTAATAGGATAGCTTGAAAGCTATTTTAAAATAAATATTGGACTTGAGGCATGTATCCATGGGTTACATGTGGCGCCCAAAGATGTCAGAAGGGACACATATGTGGCAAGCAATTTATTTTTAAAAACAGGGTTTCAAGGGTCACAGTATGCCCACCTTTGAGTTACAACCAGTGCAGGATTTGTGGGTTTTAAAGGCTATTCTAAATGTATCCATTATGTTTTAAGTGTATTTTTAACCAAACGCACAAAACTATTTAGTTGTGTGTGTGTGTTTTGCATCCACTTTGTTTCAAATTGATCAAACTATATTGATCTAATGTATTGTCGAAGGCTTTCATGGCTGGAATCACTTGGTTCTTGTGGGTTTTTTTCGGGCTATATGGCCATGTTCTAGAGGCATTTCTCCTGACGTTTCGCCTGCATCTATGGCAAGCATCGAAACGTCAGGAGAAATGCCTCTATAACATGGCCATATAGCCCGAAAAAATCCACAAGAACCGAGTATATTGATCTAAATTGATCAATTGAACTAAATTGATCAAACCGCATTGAGTCCCCCTAGGGATGAGAAAAGCGGTATAGAAATACTATAAATAAATAAATAAATAGATTTAATGTATTGTTGAAGGCTTTCATGGCTGGAATCACTGGGTTGTTGTGTGTTTTCTGGGCTGTATGACTATATTCCAGAAGCATTCTCTCCTGACCTCACAACCTCTGAGGGTGCCTGCCATAGATGCAGGTGAAGCGTCAGGAGAGAATGCTTCTGGAGCATGGCCATACAGCCCGGAAAACACACAACAACCCAAGCAATGTGACTGTTAACCACCTTGATTCCCCTCAGGGAGGAAGGCAGCATATAAATTAAGATAATAATAATAATAATAATAATAATAATAATAATAATAATAATGATTTAAAAATCGAACTGCAAAGACTCTGACACAAACCAGTAAAGGTGGTCCCAGTGGTGATCGGCACACTGGGTGCAGTGCCTAAAGACCTTGGCCTGCACTTAAATACAATCAGCACTGACAAGATTACCACCTCTTAGCTGCAAAAGGCCACCTTACTGGGATCTGCACGCATTATTCGCCAATACATCACAGTGTCCTAGACACTTGGGAAGTGTCTGACGTGTGATCCAATACAACAGCCAGCAGAATAGCTGCTGTGGACTCATCTTGTGGTGTTTCAAATAATAATAATAATAATAATATTAATAATAATAATAATAATAATAATAATAATAAATCCCATTTTGTTCAATTTCAGTTTTAGAAGCTGGTGCTTATAAGCAGTTTGCACAATCAATTTCTTCTACCCTGCCCAGAGAAAGTCATACTCGGGGAACAGGCAAAGAAGGGTACTGGTGGGACATTACACTCCACAGAGATGGTCGTTTCACTTGTCTTTGTCTTCTGGATCCTGATTTCCCGGAGGGTGAAATGCAGGTGAGGGCGCCTACTATGTCTCTTTATTCACGTTCCTACTTGCTTGTTCAAAGAGGGCAGGTGAGCACCGTGATAGAGAAAGCAATGAATTGCAGAGCCGCAAGAGGCCCCTGCAAGTGATACAGCCTTGATTCGTGTGTTCCCTCACAGCAAATTCTGGGGAACTTGATTACTTATTTGTTTGTTTATTTACAGTATTCTTATACCACTTTTCTCAGCCCGAGGGGGACTCAAAGCGGTTTACACAAAGTAATGGCAACATTCAATGCCAGTACACACAATTACCATTATACACTTCAGTTAGACGTAAATCAATTTAAAACAATACATCCATAAGCAATAAAACAATCATTAAAACAGTCTCAGCTGTCAAATCACCGTTCCAGTCATTGTCTTTCCGAAATGCTGCATATATTTACTTCTACTGTCTGAAGGCTTGGTCCCAAAACCATGATTTTTTTCTAAAAGCCAGGAGGGAGGGAGCAAATCTTACCTCACTTGGGAGTGGGTTCCATAGGCGGGGAGCCACAGCTGAGAAGGCCCTGTCTCTCGTCCCCGCCAGACGCATCTGTGCTGTTGACAGGAGTGAGAGCAGGGCCTCCACGGATGATCTTAGATTATGAGGTGGGACGTAGGGGTGGATACATTCGGACAAGTAAGCTGGGCCAGAACAGTATAGAGCAGGGGTCCTCAAACTAAGGCCCGGGGGCCGGATGCGGCCCTCCAAGGTCATTTACCCGGCCCTCGCTCAGGGTCAACCTAAGTATGAAACTACTTGAATGCACACAATAACAACAACAATCATATCTCATCAGCCAAAAGTAGGCCCACATTTTCCATTGAAATACTAATATGTTTATATTTGTTTAAATTGTTCTTAATTTTAATTATTGTATTGTTTTAAAATGTTTTTGCACTATAAATAAGATATGTGCAGTGTGCATAGGAATTCATTCATGTTTCTTTTCGAATTATAATCCGGCCCGCCAACAGTTTGAGGGACTGTGACCTGGCCCTCTGTTTAAAAAGTTTGTGGACCCCTGGTATAGAGCTTTATACCAGGTCAAAACCAGCACTTTGAATTGGGCTCAGATATGGACCGGCAGCCAGTGGATGCTCCCTGTATGCTGCTCCAGTTAGTAATCTGGCTGCCGCCCATTGGACTAGCTGAAGTTTCCGAACCGTCTTCAAAGGCAGCCCCATGTAGAACGCATTGCAATAATCTATTCTGGATGTAACCAGATCTCAAGTTCCACTGGACTAGATTAGTGATTCTCAAACTGTGGGTCCCCAGGTGTTTTGGCCCACAACTCCCAGAAATCCCAGCCAGTTTACCAGCTGCTAGGATTTCTGGGAGTTGTAGGCCAAAACATCTGGGAACCCACAGGTTGAGAACCACTGGACTAAAGAGAATTTGCTATCCTAGGATCCAACAAAACCTCTCACAGTTGAAATACTTCCTGTAAGCTTTGTTTCTCCAAGCCCTAATAATTTGGAATTATCTCCCGCTGCAGCCTCCAAACTTCTTGGACAACCCTCATCTTCTCATTCACCTCTGTATCTATTTATAGGCAGCACTTGCTTCCAGCGCTCACATTCTGTAATTCGGTGCTTCTGGTTGATAACATTTGACAGACACACACATATTTTTTGTATTCATAAAACACAAAGACCCTTTGGGATTTCTGGCTTTCAACATTTGTCTCAGGCTCTGCAGGAGTCTTGAATGCTTCTGGATTATTATTTTTTTTACCAGTTCCCCTCTTTGAGAACGACACACATTTGCTCACAATGCACATGCTGCTGATACAGGCTTCTAATTTGCAGTCAGAACACTTTTGATTCATACTTCTACACTTGCGTTCTTTCAAATAGCAACAGAGCTTTACGGGCTTAACTGTATGTCACCTTTATGACTCTCCCAGCAACATCAGGCCATCTTTGCCTGTCAAGAATCTGCTTTATTTAGTTTTTATTTAGTCTGTGGAGAGTAATATGCTCAGGGGAAGGTCCCTGTAGAGCTGGTGAACAGTGGAATTCTGTGACAATTTACAGCAAAAATGACAAAAGATTACGTGGAAACATAAGGCCTCTGGATTGATCATGGCATACGCTTTTGTGAGTCATGGTCCATGGTTCTGACAAAGTAGACTCTGGAATTGTCTACACTAGTCCACATACTCAAACTGGCCTAGATCTTGCTTCTGGGTGTTTAGAAGCAACAATATCCAAGGATGTCTGTTTATCCCTGTGTTAAGGAAAGTTGGAGACTGCTTTGGAGTTTTGCTACAACTCTGTTGCAGCTGTGCATTTTGACCAGGATGTGTACAGCAGACCAGCTCCAAAGTGAACCAATAAGCTGTGCACACTGGCTGACACCATCATCTTCTTTCTCCTGCATTCCTCATTGCAGGAAATTAGGGATGGGTTGCCCTTGTCTCACCCCAACAGACAACCACAGAGCTCTAGATAGTTCCTGGCCATTTCTGGGCATCTCTGCATGGAAGGGGGATTGCCCCTCCTGCAATGGTCAGGAGCTCTCCTGGAGCTCTGTGTCTATCCAACAATGCCAAAAGCTACAGCAAGGATAAGTTTGAAAGTCCAACTGGGGTGCATTGGTTTTGACCTGGCTGGACCATGCAGACTCTGCCCCACCACCAGCATAGGTTGCGGACAGAGCGTCTGAACACCTTCACAGCCTATGGGGCCAGACTAGAGCATTTGTGCTCTAGATACTCTCTCCCCTCTTCCTGTGTATTTGGCAGGTGACCTCTGTTACATGAAAGCTTATATCTATATAAATAAAAATGTAATGTTCATTAGTGGGATTAACATAACTCAAAAACCGCTGGATGAATTGCTGCCAAATTTGGCCACAAGACACCTACCAACCCAAGGAGTGACCATCACTCAAAAATTGATTTAGTCATTTGGGAGTTGTAGTTGCTGGGATTTATAGTTCACCTACAATCAAAGAGCATTGACCTTTGGGAGTTGTAGTTCACCTACATCCAGAGAGCACTGTGGACTCAAAAATGATGGATCTGGACTAAACTTGGCACAAATATTCCATTTGCCCAAATATGAACACAGAGAGAGTTTGGGGAAAATAGACCTTGACATTTGGGAGAGCATTCCGAACCCCACAAACGACAGAATTGGGGCAAACTTCCCACACTGAACCCACATGACCAACAGAAAATACTTAAGGCCATCCAGTCCAATTCCCTTCACCAGAAAACGTAATCAAAGCCCTCCTGACAAAGAGCCATCCAGCCTTAGATATAGATAGATATATACGATTCACATACACACAGATCTAGTATCATAGATTTGAAAGGGACCCCTAAAGAAGGACAATTATATATTACATATTCCAGAGTAGGCAAAAAAAAACAATCTCCAGATCAACACTGACAAAGAAATAGCAAGAAATACTGTTTACCCACAAGCATAAATAAATTACATACAGCAACGCGTGGCAGGGGATGGCTAGTATATAAATAAAAATGTAATGTTCGTTTGTGGGATTAACATAACTCAAAAACCACTGGACGAATTGAGACCAAATTTGGGAACAATACACCTTTCAGGCCAACAAGTAACCATCACTCATAAAAACACTAAAAAAACACAGCAGAAGAGGCTTAAAAAGCAAAAAAAAACAAACAAAAAAAACCAAAAACATGCATTACAACGCATGCACAAAACCACATATATACACAAACATACATATATATATATACACACACATATACATTTACACTTATACACACATACATTTACACATATACACAAAACACGTATACACAGACTGGGCCACAGCAATGCATATCAGGGGATGGCTAGTATCACAATAAATTTGATGTGCTTGAAGTGAGACAGACTCTGGAGACAGAGGTGTTCCACTTTGTGGATAACAACTATACCTTAAACTTCATGGTTTTCTCATTTGAATTTAGTGCCACATCAAGGTGTCTAAACTAGTATCTAGAGAAGCTGAGAGTTTATTTAGTCCATAAAGATGGCCTTTTCCATATAAATCATGAAGTTATTATCTGTTGTGAACTTGGGTCCCGATATCAATGCTGGGATTTACATAAACAAAAGCGAGATGAGCCAAAGACCACATCTCGTTTGTTAAGAGAACTAAAGTCTGTCAAGGTCTGGCCAAGACAACAGGACTGCAAAAACACAAACTGTTAACTATGAGCCTATGCCAAGGTCAAGAGTCCAATTTGTGAAGACAATTTATTTATTTACCATATTTATACCCTGCCCTTCTCACCCCGAAGGGGACTCAGAGCAGCTCTACATATAGGCAACAATTCAATGACAAGCTGAGGAGTATGGAGTCAAGCCATGAACAACAACAACAACAAACAATGGCCAAGGTCACCGTCCAGTAATCAAATGGTAGGAGTTCATAAATCAAAGACCAAAAATCCTGAAATACAAACTGGTCAGAGTTCAGAAAAGCTAGGTAATCAGGAATACAAACCAAAGTCAATGTCCATAAATCAAAAGCCAAAAATACAAACAAGGTCCGAAGCAAGAATACACTAAACCAAGGTCTGAGTCCAGAAATCCAAGCAAGGGACAGCAGAGCAGGACAAGGATGTGAATTAGCTGTTCCACCTGAGCTACTCCACAGAGGCTTCTTCATTTAGAGAGCTCAGCTGAACTCATCTCATTTAGCCTCCACCTCTAATCACTGAAGCCTGTGACCCTTTCCTTGTTCCAAAGGCTTATTGACCTTCCCAGGCTTGTTAGGGATACTGGGAAGAGCCATCTTTTGCTGGTGATCCATCAGGAGTAGACAAGCCAAGCCAAACAGACTGCTGGCCTTGGCAATCTCAGAATGGTTGCCTGTGTGGGCCACTTTTGATACTCTTCAGATAGCATCATACTCTTTTGCATCATCACTGGGGGCCCTTCCACACAGCCCTATATCCCAGAATATCAAGGCAGAAAATCCCACATTAACTGAGTGAGGACTTGGATAACCCAGCTCTAGGCAGATACTGTGGGATTTTCTGCCTTGATGTTCTGGGATATAGGGCTGTGTGGAACCTTACTAATGCCGCGACCCCTTAGTACAGTTCCTCATGTGGTGGTGACCCCCAACCATAACATTACTTCCATTGCTACTTCATAACTAATTTTGCTATGGTTATGAATCGTAATGTAAATATCTGATATGTAGGATATACAAATGCCCAATATACCCAAATTTGATTACTGGTAGGGTTGGGGGGATTGATTTGTCATTTGGGAGTGTTGGAGTTGCTGGGATTTATAGTTCACCTAAAATAAAAGAGGCTTCTGAACTCCACCAGTGATGAAATTGAATCAAACTTGGCACACAGAATTCCCATGACCAACAGAAAATATTGGAAGGATTTGGTGGGCATTGATTTTGAGTTTTGGAGTTGTAGTTCACCTACATCCAGAGAACACTGTGGACCGAAACAATGATGGATCTGGACCAAACTTGGCATGAATACTCAATATGCCCAAATGTGAACACTGGAGGTGTGCTGTCGCACGCTGGGCCTGTGCATCAGACTGTAGACAGGACATAAATTCCGTGTGCCCAACGGGACGCCGGGGCTGCCTCAGATTAAAGGCCCTTGGATTTCCTTAAAACACATTCTCTAGAATGCTTAAAGGTTCAACAAAGTTCTTTATTGATGAAAACAAACAGGTACTTTAAAGCTTTCTTAGCAGTCTATTGGCTCTTTCAATCTTGTCCACAGGGAACAGGCACTATCTTCTTGATTGTAACTAATGGGGAAATCCTTAATTTCTAATCTGGGCAGTCTGTCTTTGCCTCTGTTGGCATGGAGCCCCTACACCCGGTACCAACTGCTTCTGGCTTCCGCGAGAGACCCTTACCAAGCAGAGCTTTGTAGACTTCCAGGGGAAAAGAATTCAGGCTTCCGTTATGGCTGACTGAAGTCCTTCAACAAAGGAGCTGTAGGGCTGTATGATCCTCGGCCAAGCTGTGGGCTGTATAATCCCGGCCAAGCTGTGGGCTGTATAACCCCGGCCAAGCTGTAGAAGACGAAGCTTTCTACAGGAGCTTTTGGTATTATGCCTTGCATTGAAAGCTTCTCTGTGTGGACTGAACTCAAACTGGCTCCTATTCCCTCCAAAACCCAAAAAGGGGGCGGGACCAGGGAACCTAATTATAATTGACAGGTGGCTTGCCCTATGATTGCAGCCAAAAGAAGCCACCTATCTGCAGAGTCCCTGAAACTTAGGACTATAACAAACATTCAATGCAAAGCAAACAAAATTGGAGCTCCTGGTACAGTTTTACCTGCACAGGAGGAGTTTGAGGAAAATAGACCTTGACATTTGGGAGTTGCAGTTGCTGGGACCTATAGTTCACCCACAATGAAATAACATTCTGAATCCCACCAATGATAGAATTGGACCAAACTTCCCACACAGAACCCCATGGCCAACAGAAAACACAGTGTTTTCTGATGGTCTTTGGCGACCCCCTCGTGACCCCCACAGGGGTTCCGACCCCCAGGTTGAGAAACATTCCCTAGATAAAGGATCTGTCACAGAATCCAAAGCTAAAATCTGCCGGAAATAATAAATGGATCTTTGCTTCACTACATTTCTTTGACTACCGTTTGATCTGTACAGGTTGCAGAACAAGGATTCGAAACCTAAATGCAGAGTTTTCCCTTTTATTGTGTGATTGGATAGGTGGCACCGAACTCCAAAACTCTGGATTGGCTGCCGACGCCTCATTTCCTCTCCGTTTATGACAGTAATAGATTGGGAACTATAGAGAAAACTTTTCAGTAACTTGTGTTGCCTCTTTCACAAAACAAAACCAAACAAATCACAAACAGCCTAAGCGTCTCTGCACTTATTTAAGTGTCAGTTTTTTTGGGAAAGGGTGTTTGAACTCTTTGGCAATGTGCATGTGTATAAGCAGTGCCCTCATAACTGCTCGACATGGTGTGTTTAATTACCAGGTAAAAGATATTTTCCCCCAAGCCTACCTTTAATTATTTGATTGCCTAGTAACCAAAGAGTGTAAGAGGGTTATAGCTAGAAGGCACTTCAAAGCATCGCCTTGATGTTTTTGAGTGGGCATTAGTGGTTTCTGAAGGCAAGAGGTTGTTTTTTAAAAAAAATATTAAATCCCTCTGTATGATCCTGCCAGCAAATCTCCCGAAGACGAAGAAGAGGAGGAAGAGGGAGCATAAACACTGGAATCCTCTGCCAAAGGGGTGATGGGCGGAGGAGAGTTCAAAGAGATCAGAAAGTTTTCATGTAAAGTTTAGAGTTTATGGCATGACTGTTGGCTATGAAGGCTCACTGTTTGAACTCTTGTTTATTGAAAACAGTTTCCCCAGCCCTTTCCCAGCCGGCAAGAGAAACAGGCAGGCTCCCCCCCCCCCCCCCCACCCGCTGCCACATTTCCAGGCTCATTTGATTCCTTTCTCTTGGCTTTATCTTCATCTTTCTTTTTGTTATCATCTCCCAAAAAAAAAAGGGGGGGGGGGTGGAATTCAAAGAATGGGAGGGAAAAACTTTGAAAGATGGGAAACAGAGATGTGGCAGTCTTCTTTCTCCTCTCTCCATTTTTATTTTGTTGTCATAAACATTCCAATAAATTCTGTCCAACTGCATATTGATGACAACTTTAGAACCTGTTTCTTGCAACTCAGTCTGTAGACACACACAGTGTGGATAGAAGCCTTCAGGAATAACCTGGGTATTTCAGGGCAGATCTAGACTGTCTCCCATGTTGTTTAATATCTACTAGGCCTGGGTAACAACGGAAAAATTTGTTTCTAAAATCGATTTGTATTTGGGGGTTTTTTTTGTTTCGATATTTAAAATAATTACAAAATTTTCCCTTAAAAAAGTTCGATATTTACGAAATTTCGTAAATGGTAAAAAATTAACGAATCGATTTCCGAAACAATAACGAATCGATTCGTTAATGGTGGACGCGACCGCGAAATACGCTAAAAAACCTCCAAAAACTTCTGAAGCTTCCCTCTCCCTCTGTTGTTGACTGTTGGTGTGATATTATATTTTTTTTTCACTAATTAAACCATAAAACTGGCCCAGACATGCGGAAATAATAATGAAACGACCTCAAAACAATAACAAAACGAACACAATAACAAAATACGAAGCATTTACAAAACATATTTAAAAATTCGTTTTTTTAAATAATTGCTCCAGAATGGTTTGTTATTGTTTTGTAATTGAAAAAAATAACGAATTATTAACGAATTACGAATTAACGAAACGAAACCGCCCAGGCCTAATATCTACATGAAGCCGCTGGGAGAGATCATCCGGAGTTTCGGGGTGCGGTGTCATCTGTACGCATATGATGTCCAACTCTGTCACTCCTTTCCACCTGCTACTAAGGAGGCTGTCGAGGTCCTGAACCGGTGCCTGGCCGCTGTAACGGTCTGGATCAGGGCGAACAAATTGAAATTGAATCCAGACAAGACAGAGGTACTCCTGGTCAGTCGCAAGGCCGAACAGAGCATAGGGTTACAGCCTGTGCTGGATGGGGTCGCACTCCCTCTGAAGGCGCAGGTTCGCAGCTTGGGTGTGATCTTGGATTCATCGCTGAGCCTGGAGCCCCAGGTCTCGGCGGTGACCAGGGGAGCATTTGCACAGCTAAGGCTCGTGTGCCAGCTGCGCCTGTACCTTGGGAAGTCTGACTTGGCCACGGTAGTCCACGCTCTGGTTACATCCCGTTTAGACTACTGCAACGCTCTCTACGTGGGGTTTCCTTTGAAGACGGCCCAGAAGCTTCAATTAGTCCAACGTGCGGCAGCCATGTTACTTACAGGAGCGGGACGCAGGGAGCACACAACCCCCTTGTTGTACCAGCTCCACTGGCTGCCGATTTGCTACCGGGCCCAATTCAAGGTGCTGGCGTTGGCCTATAAAATCTTAAATGGTTCCGGCCCAAGATACCTATCCGACCACATCTCGACCTACGAGCCCACCAGGACTTTGAGATCTTCCGGGGAGGCCCTGCTCTCAATCTCGCCTGCTTCACAAGCACGGCTGGCGGGGACGAGAGATAGGGCCTTCTCGGTGGTGGCCCCTCGGCTGTGGAACACCCTTCCCGTGGACATCAGACAGGCTCCTTCCCTGTTGATATTCCGCATAAAATAAAAAACCTGGTTGTTCAAGAAGGCGTTCGAACAAGAAGTGCAATGATTGGTAATGACTATAGGAATGGAATAACGGAAAATGATATTGGATTGTGGTTGGACGATGAGACGACGCTGAATGGTTTTCGTAGTAATGACAATGTTTGTATAATGCTTTTTGTATAATGTTTTTTGCATAATGGTTTGAGAATTGTTTTTATACTGTGTTTTGTATTTGTTCTTCCCATGTTGTACACCGCTGTGAGTCGCCCCTGGGCTGAGAACAGCGGTATAGAAGCAAAGTAAATAAGATAAATAAATAAATAAATAAATAAATAAATAGACAGCCCTTTAATCCAAAAGCATCCGTGTTAAAACAAAAACCCGGATGTTTTGGGAAGGCTGTCCACACCCATCCCAGAAAGCGTGCGCTTTCTGGGTTGGGTTGTTCACACTTCTGGGGAGACCAGGCAAAGCCCAATAGAACCCAGACTGCTATTATATTCCTCACATGACCTACATTTCCTTATTCCTAGCTATTTTTTATTTTATCGTGTCAGGAGCAAACCAAACAGTTATATTGCATTTTTAACAAACAAACAAACAAAGCACAAAATTTGCAAGCTTGGCGTTGCCTCAAGGAGGTCCTCCATTGTGCATGTGGCAGGGCTCAGGTTGCATTGCAGCAGGTGGTCCGTAGTTTGCTCTTCTCCACACTCGCATGTCGTGGATTCCACTTTGTACTCCCATTTCTTAAGGTTGGCTCTGCATCTCGTGGTGCCAGAGCGCAGTCTGTTCAGCGCCTTCCAAGCCGCCCAGTTTTCTCTGTGCCCAGGGGGGAGTCTCTCATTTGGTATCAGCCATTGATTGAGGGTCTGAGTTTGAGCCTGCCACTTTTGGACTCTCGCTTGCTGAGGTGTTCCAGTGAGTGTCTCTGTAGATCTTAGAAAACTATTTCTTGATTTAAGTCATTGACGTGCTGGCTGATACCCAAACAGCGGATGAGCTGGAGTTGCCACCGCCTTGGTCCTTTCACTATTGTTTGCTACTTCCCAGTGGATGTCAGGTGGTGCAATACTGGCTAAACAATGTAATTTCTCCAGTGGTGTAGGGTGAAGACACCCCATGATAATGTGGCATGTTTCATTAAGAACCACATCCACTGTTTTAGCATGGTGAGATGTGCTCCACACTGGGCATGCATACTCAGCAGCAGAGTAGCATAGCGCAAGGGTAGATGTCTTCACTGTGTCTGGTTGTGATCCCCAGGTTGTGCCAGTCAGCTTTCGTATGATATTGTTTCTAGCACCCACCTTTTGCTTGATATTCAGGCAGTGCTTCTTGTAGGTGAAAGCATGGTCCAGAGTGACTCCCAGGTATTTGGGTGTGCTGCAATGCTCCAGTGGGATTCCTTCCCAGGTAATCTTCAGAGCTCGGGATGCTTGTCTGTTCTTAAGGTGAAAAGCACATGTCTGTGTTTTAGATGGATTAGGGATCAGCTGGTTTTCCCTGTAATAGGCAGCAAGAGCATATGAATAAGGGACATGAGAGAAACCTCCTCGCAGGATTGCAAGAAATCCAGGCATCTCCTGGGCAACATCTTCGTAGACAGCTGATTCTCTCACTCCAGAAGCGACCAGAATTCCTAGCTATAATAAAGGTAGAATCATAATGATCATGCTGCTGACAGCAACAGGGATCATGAACTGAACAACTAAATGGGACTGAAATAAAACCATTAATCATCTTCATACCAATCTTGCCTGGCTGTTGTGTGCCATCAAACCACTTCTGACATGGTGACTCTAAAGTGACTCTACTACAGGGATGTCTTGGCAAGATTTGTTTACAAGAGGTGAGGTTTGCCACTGCCTTCCATTGAGGCTGAGAAAGTGTGATTTGTCCAAGCCCACCAGGCCCCTTCCACACAGCTGAATAAAATCCCACATTTTCTGCTTTGAACTGCAATATATGGCAGTGTGGACTGGGGGCCTTCCACACAGCCCTATATCCCAGGATATCAAGGCAGGAAATCCGACATTATCTGAGTATGGATTCAGATAACTCAGGGCCCTTCCACACAGTATCCCAGAATATCAAGGCAGGAAATCCCACACTATCTAAGTGTGGACTCAGATAACTCAGTTCAAAGCACGTATTGTGGGATTTTCTGCCTTGATATTCTGGGTTATATGACTGTGTGGAAGGGTCCTCAGTGAGTTTCAAAGCCACATGAGGATTTTGTCCCTGGTGTCTAGAGTCACCATTCAGTGTTCAAGCCACTGTGCCACACTGGCCTCACATCTGACCTGGAAATACCCAAAATTGAGCATGCAACTCTTTTTTTGTGCAAAGCATGTTTTTAGCACTGAACGATGTCTCTCAACTTTTCCTGTTATCTATGATTAGACACTCACACACGGAACAAGAGATAAACTGCTTTGAAGTAATTCATGGAGAAGATAAATTAACCAACCCCGAATGTTTGTTGGAGATAATAGGCTTTGTTATATTGATGTCTCATTTTTTCCATCTAGGTAGAGATTTTAGAAGCATGTTTTGCTTCATGGGCTTTGGGAGGGGGGTGACTACATGTGGGAGCTGCAGGGTGTTCCTTCCTTTATAATAGCAATTTCTAGACAGGACCTAGAGATTCTCTAGGTCTTTCATATTACTTTATGATCAATGTCTGGCAGAGGTTGACCATATAACTGCATGGAGAACCTAGGGATTCTTAGAGACAATATTTTAATTGAACCTGTGAATAATCCAATCAGTAAAAGTCAGAATTGCAAATGTGAAGGGCTGACAGTCGCACAAATATCATCAGTTAAGTCAGTAATTTATCCAAAACTTGGCAATATTATGTAAGAAGTAATTGGGATCCTGTAAAACTGGGTTTCCAACAACTCAGCCAGGCCAGCCAATAGCCAGCCCAGCTCAGCCAGCCCAGCCAATAGTGAAGAATGGTGGGAATTACAATCCAAAAACATTTGGAAGACTGCATAAAATCATAGAATCATAGAATCAAAGAGTTGGAAGAGACCTCATGGGCCATCCAGTCCAACCCCCTGCCAAGAAGCAGGAATATTGCATTCAAATCACCCCTGACAGATGGCCATCCAGCCTCTGTTTAAAAGCTTCCAAAGAAGGAGCCTCCACCACACTCCGGGGCAGAGAGTTCCACTGCTGAACGGCTCTCAAAGTCAGGAAGTTCTTCCTCATGTTCAGATGCAATCTCCTCTCTTGTAGTTTGAAGCCGTTGTTCCGCGTCCTAGTCTCCAGGGAATCAGAAAACAAGCTTGCTCCCTCCTCCCTGTGGCTTCCTCTCACATATTTATACATGGCTATCATATCCCCTCTCAGCCTTCTCTTCTTCAGGTTAAACATGCCCAGCTCCTTAAGCCGCTCCTCATAGGGCTTGTTCTCCAGACCTTTGATCATTTTAGTCGCTCTCCTCTGGACACATTCCAGCTTGTCAATATCTCTCTTGAATTGTGGTGCCCAGAACTGGACACAATATTCCAGATGTGGTCTAACCAAAACAGAATAGAGGGGTAGCATTACTTCCCTAGATCTAGACACTATGCTCCTATTGATGCAGGCCAAAATCCCATTGGCTTTTTTTGCCGCCACATCACGTTGGCTCATGTTTAACTTGTTGTCCACGAGGACTCCAACATCTTTTTCACACGTACTGCTCTCGAGCCAGGCATCCCCCATTTTGTATCTTTGCATTTCGTTTTTCCTGCCAAAGTGGAGTATCTTGCATTTGTCACTGTTGAACTTCATTTTGTTAGTTTTGGCCCATCTCTCTAATCTGTCAAGATCATTTTGAATCCTGCTCCTGTCCTCTGGAGTATTGGCTATCCCTCCCAGTTTGGTGTCGTCTGCAAACTTGATGATCCTGCGTTCTAGCCCTTCATCTAAGTCATTAATAAAGATTTGAACAGGACCGGGCCCAGGACGGAACCCTGCTTGTGGCACTCCGCTCGCCACTTCTTTCCAGGATGAAGAGGAAGCATTGGTGAGCACCCTCTGGGTTCGTCCATTTAACCAATTACAGATCCACCTCACCGCATGATTCTTACCCCCTTTCCAAAGATGTTTTGATCCCAAAAATGGACAATTAATTAAAGCAGAACAGCAACAGCAATATAACAGCATAAAAATCTGCTCTTCCAACATTATACAGGGTGAGGCAGCATAACTTCCTTTTTTAAAATGTGCGCCATTCAGTCGGTTGAAGATGAAGCGGAGCGCTAGTGGTCTCATTCGAGAGGCGGGAGTATAAAGTTTTATCGTGACACAGTTCAGTCGCCATCATGCGTTGGAACAGTGAGGAGTGTGCTTTTGCTGTTGAGGCCTACTTTTCGAGTGGATTTGGAGTGGCTGGCCCTCTCTCCAGATTTGGCCCCTTGTGATTTTTTTCTATGGGGTTTTTTGAAATCCCGTGTTTATGTGAACCGTCCAAGGACCCTACAAGATTTGAAGACCAACATCCAGGAATAAATTGCCAACGTAACGCCTGTTATGCTGGCAAGAGTCATGACAAACACCAGAAATCGGTTTACTCAGTGTATGGAGAATGGAGAATGGAGGACGTCACCTACCTAATTTGATCTTCAAAACTACGTAAAACAAAACTTTAGGTATGCGCCTACGTTGTAATTTTTTCTGATTTATACATTGGGTTTTATTAAGTTTTGAAAAAAGGAAGTTATGTTGCGTCACCCTGTAAAAGACATTGCTGACACTGATTTATCTTTAAATGTTTGTATCAAGAATAAATCCCCCCACAAAAGTAATTTTCCAAGCACTAGTGCTAGTGACCCATTTTGCTCAAGGGACCCCTAAAGGTAGACACAGAGAGCTCTGCAAGCAACAAAAGAGATTGTACCTCTGTAGTAATGTGTAAAGTTGGGCAGAGAGAATACATACACTATTTCTTCATTTTAATAACTGGGGTCAATATAAAGGAAGAAACCAGTACCGCTGGGATGTCTGCAACACATACAAGGAATAAGCAGACATTGCACTTAGGCAAATGTTTTGAGCTGTCTAGATTAAAAACTGATTTTTCCAAACAGTAAAAGTTGGTTGGATATGTTTCTTTTTGGCAGGTAAGATGGCACATGGAGATTAAGAGGGCATGACCTACAAAATGCAGTACGAGAAAACCTAGAACCTTGTTATAGTGCAAAAATATATTACATACTGATAGTATCCTAATCACTTTTTAAGTGACATAATCATATTTAGGCAGCATACCCAATAAAATGTATATATTGATCTATTATGATCAAATGGACTATTTTGATTATCCTAACAGAGCAACACATTTTTCGATTTCTTTTTTTTTTGGACTCTAAGCCTTCCGTAACATTTTGACCATCATTTTGGTTAATGTTTTTATTAGTTAATGTGTTAAATGCAAATAAGGTAAAGGTAAAGCTTTCCCCTGACATTAAGTCCAGTCAGTCGTATCTGACTCTGGGAGGTGGCACTCACCTCCATTTCTAAGCTGAACAGCCAATGTTGTAGGTAGAGACATCCAAGGTCGTATGGCCAGCATGACTGCATGCAGTACTGTTACCTTCCCGCAGAAGAGGTACCTATTGATCTACTCACATTTGCATGTTTTCGAACTGCTAGGTTGGAAGAAGCTGGGCCTAACAGCGGGAACTCAATCCGCTCCCTGGATTTGAACTACCAACCTCTCGGTCAGCAAGTTCGTGTCTGACTCTGGGAGGTGGCATTCATCTCCATTTCTAAGCTGAACAGACAGTGTTGTCTGTAGACACTCCAAAGTCGTATGGCCAGCATGACTGCATGGAGCGCTGTTACCTTCCCGCTGAAGAGGTATTTATTTATTTACACTATTTCTATCCCGCCCATATCAGCTCGAAGGCGACTAAGGCTGATATGGGTACCTATTGATCTACTCATATTTGCATGTTTTCGAACTGCTAGGTTGGCAGAAGCTGGGTCTAACAGCGGGAGCTCACCCTGCTCCCTGGATTTGAACCGCCAACCTCTCAGTCAGCAAGTTCAGCAGCACAGCAGTTTAACCCCCTGTGCCACTAGGGGCCCCCTAAATGCAAATAAATTAAATTAATTATAATTAGATTCTGGATTGTAATGGCTAAAAGTATATATACTATTTCAAGAAATCTAGTTGTGGTCTATAATGGAGACATTTTTACAGATAAAATCCAGCATATTTTGAGCGATGCTTAAAGTCCACTCAAGGTTTAAGGAGACCTTTCCACATCAATACATCACCCTGAGTGGGCTTATTGTTTTGGTGCAAGTAGCCTATCCTGAATTACCTACAATGCACCAGAACAATTTGATGGATCATGGGTCGTTTTCTCCCTGAATGCATAATAGGGGGAGCCAAGGGGCCTCCAGGAGGTCTGTGCCTTGATGCTGGTCCTGCCTTTTGCTTCCTCCCGATGGTTTGCTTTCATCACAAATGAGTGTGCCTGTCATTCCCAATGCCCACAGTTTTCAACGAGACGAAATCAGTACATCTGGTATTGGTGCTATTGCACATGTCTATTTGCAGTCTTTTCCGGGCTGCTTCAGTATTTCCTCATTTCCATGCCGAAATAATTGCCAACATATCCATTTGGAAGGTTAATTTTCTGGGTAATTGCTTTATGGAACAATTAGAAGCAAGGGCACTGCATACAACATGAAAGACCGCATGTGGGTATTAACTTTAAAAAGCTCTTATTGCACCCAATAAGCTGGTGGAAGAGCGTGTGTTCCCAAGATGTTAGATTCTCACTGTCACCCATGTGTGAACCACCTGAGGATATGCCTCTTTGCCACCCCTACCTTTGGGGTCAGAGGTACATTAGAAACTTCAAGGATCGATGGGAAAATGTGAAGTTAATTTTAGATTCTGTTTCCCTTAAACCGACCCAGCTCCAGTAAAATCAGATTAAAATGCCTCCAGCTACTGATGTTTGGAGGTATTTAAAGTCAGATCAAAGCCTCTTGAACCCAGTCGTTTTGGTAGCACATTTGATGAGAAACACAGGTGCTCTCACATATTAAGCCAGCAGTCTGGCTGATTCTAAATGCTGCCTTGACTTCTTGCTTCTGATCCCTTGAAATATCAATCAAGAGGAGAAAATGATGTTTTAATAGACTCATAGATCCCTAACCCCCGCCCCCCACTCTCTGGTCCTGTTCTGGATATGATTTGAGTTGCTTCCCTTTCAGAGTTATTAAAGTTTTGTCTTACTGCCTTTTTTGTTGATAGTTACCGAGAAAAGAATCTATCCCTTGCGAGATGATATTCTGTTTAAAATTCTGCATATACACTCCGTTGATAGGCCTGGAGGACAGAATGACCTTGCTGGGGACAGCTTTAGCAGGCGGCCCGCCTTGTATGCAGAGCTCAGAAAGAAACGTGCTGGCTGGGTGATTCTGAGAGTTATAGCCCAGAAAAGTAACTTTTGCAAGGTCTGTACGTAGATGTACACGCACACCATTCAGGTGTATACTCTTGCATTAAGCGGTATGGCAAGAAGTGGGTAGATTTGCCAAGCAAGTTTGAAATGCCAATTTTCTCATTCATGAGTATGTGGTAACTCTACCTGCCTGAAGACCACTATATGGAACCAAAAGGCTCTCCAATCAGTGCAGTGGTTGCACAAAATATTTTTGGAAAAGTACTACCAGCTGCAACTATTTTGAAAACAGTCCTATTGATAATATTAAGCTTGGAAAGGAAAGGGAACTGTGTTGTTTTGCAACATTATCATATAGGACAAGAAATGTGAATACTGTAAAGTGGAAATTCTAATACAGGTAGTCCTCGAGTTACAGACATTCAACTTACATATGAATTATAGCTAAGAACAGGGATGAAACAACAGGAAGAGAGAGGAAATCTATCCCTCGAAAGTAGGCATGTAGCTGGGGGGAGGGGCTTGGGGGGCTTCAGCCCCCCCCTCCGAAATTCTCATGATGGTCCGCAAGAAGGCCTTACTGGTGCATTATTTAAACTGTTATGTTTATTCATATCATGATCTGATCACCATGCTCAATATATCCCATATGCATGGGGGTATTGGGGTAACGATACAAAAGGTTTGCTAAGGTAGACCCTCTTTCACTCAGACTCAGCCCCCTCCCCCCGAATCAAACTCAGCTCCCCCTGAAACAAAATCCTGGCTTCGGGCCTGCTCGGAAGGGAAATTCATTCCTAAAAGAGTTATTACGACGACGACGATGATCTGAGAATAGAGGAGCTCTCTGAAGTCCCATTGTCATGGACAGATCACTATCTTGTCAGGTTTAAACTGGCTGGGATTCAGAACCTCTGTATGGATGGGGGATCCATTAAGATGGTCCATCCCAAGAGGCTTATGGATCTGGATGGATTCCTGACGTCTCTTGGAGAATCTCCTACATGGGCAGGTAATCCTGTTGAAACCCTGGCTGATCTCTGGAATGGAGACATAACCAGTGCAGTAGACACAATTGTTCCGAAGTGTCCCTTCCAATGAAATGAAGCTAAAGTGGCCCCCTAGTTCATTAAAGAGCTGCCAGCAATGAAACGCACAAGACAGGGACTAGATTGACAGTGGCAGAGAACTCAGAGTGATTCTGACTGAAAACAAGCAAAAATGTATCTGAAGCAGCAAAAAGAGTATTTTATACAAATAATATTGCTGAGCATAAAACCATCCAGCAGAGCTGTTTTTGGTTGTTAGAGGGCTAATCCAATCTGGCCCAAAAATATTGTTGGCCATTCAACAGCACGCTGTGAGGAGCTTGCCCCCCCATTTTGCAGATATGATAACTTAAATTGGCTTTGACTTAGACGCCACCATTGATACAGCTAGATGTAACCTTGGCACCTGTTTCTCCAGTGTTGATAGATACATTTCAATTTGTGCAGACTGGGGATGTGAACAGGTCTCTTGGAGAGGTGAGAGCCTCCACATGTGCTCTAGACCCTTGCCCTTCCTGGCTCATAAAACAGTCCAGAGGGTGACTGGTGGAGTGGGTCAGGGAAGTGAGTAACGTCTCCCTGCATCAGGGCAGTGTCCCCACAGGCCTCAAGGAGGCTGTGTTAAGACCACTTCTTAAAAAACCTTCCCTAGACCCCTCTGTACTGGACAACTACAGACCAGTCTCTAATCTCCCATTTTTAGGCAAGGTTCTGGAACATATGATGGCTTCACAACTCCAAGGGTTCCTGGATGAAGCAGATTATCTAGATCCATTTCAGTCTGGTTCCAGGCCTGGTTATGGGACAGAGACAGCTTTGGTTACCTTGGTGGTTGACTTATGAAGAGAACTGGACAGTGTGTGTGTGTGTCCCTGTTGGACCTTTCGATGGCTTTCAATATCATCAACTATGATATCCTTCTGAATCGCCTTTTTGGAATGGGGCTTGGAGGCACTGTTCTTCAGGGGCTCCGTTCCTTCCTAGAGGGCCATACTCTAGGAAGGAGCCTTCTGTTGAACTCTTTGTCTATTGGCTTGTGAGGCCCCTCAAGTCTCTGTTTTGTCCCCCACGCTGTTCCACATATACATGAAACCAATGGGAGAGGTCATCTGGAGTTTTGGAGTGTGGTACCATCTATACGCAGATGACACCCAACTCAATCACTCCTTTCCCCAAGGAAGCAGTTCCTGTGCTAAACTGGTGCCTGGCAGCTGTAATGGACTGGATGAGGGCAAACAAATTGAAGCTTAATCCAGACAAGACAGAGGTCTTCCTAGTGAGTTTGAAGATGGATCTGGGAATAGGGACTCAGCCGGTGTTAGATGTGGTTACAATCCTCCTGAAAACACAGGTTCACAGTTCAGAAGGACTTCTGGATTAGGCTCAATTATCAGCAGTGACCAGGAGTGCTTTTGCATGGTTAAAACGTGTGCGCAAACTGCACCCCTTCCTGCAGAAGTCAGATTTGGCCATGGTGATGCATGCTTTAGTTGCATCCCATCTGGGTTACTGTAACGCGCTCTACGTGGGGCGGCCTCTGAAACTTCAGCTGGTCCAAAGAGCTGCAGCCAGGTTGCTCACTTTGTCTAACTACAGTGAGTGGACAATCCCCCTTTTGCAGCAGCTCCACTGGCTACCAGTCTGTTTCTGGGCACAATTCAAAGTGCTTGTTTTGACCTACAAAGCCCTATATGGCTCCGGTCCAGGTTATCTGAAGACCTGTATCTATGAACCTGGGAGACACCGATGTAGAATGCCATGTAAATTCCAGGTCTGTAAAGAGAATTATACCCAAGATATAGTAATGGGTGACTGAACTATTTTGGGGTCATGTAAAGCATTAAAATCAGGATAGGAAGTGGATTTTGGCATGCTGACAGTCAATTCTCTTTACAGCAAATGTTTTTTTTTTTCTGGCGCAATGAAAGCAATTAGCAAGACACTTTATATTCCAAGTACTTCCTTGTTGGCACTTAATCATATCAAGGCACAAAAATAGCTTATAGTAAATATTGGATGGGGTTATTATGTGTAGCCTTCTCCATATGCTGCCATGACATCTTCAGATGAATAATTTTAGAAGAACATGCTGAGATCATGCAGAAACTTTCTATATCAAGGCCCTCTCCAACAGCTTCTCATCCCATACAATTCCCAATACACAACATATTGCATCCCATTAGGATGAAGAGTTGGAGTGTATCTACTTTCATTGCCACGGCTCAAAGTCATGGATTCCTGGGAGTTGTCGTTCACGACACACCAGCACCCTTTGGCAGAAAAGGGTAAAGACCGCATAAAACTAGATCTTCTCATTATTCCATAGCTCTGAGCCATGGAGAATAAAGCAGTATTAAACCATATTAATTCTAGAGTGTAGATGCATCCTTAGTCTTGTTTGCTTTCACATGACATCACTAATGGAGGACAGTCATTCTTGCAAATCCCCTCCTTTGTTATTTTTGCACAGCTGGGGGAGAACTGGGGATAGAGAAGAGAAAGAAAGTTCAAAAACTTCAGCAAAAAGCCATTAACTAATTTCATTGAGTTCAGTAGGATGTTCTCCAAAGTTATGTGAGGAATCTAAAAGGAAAGAGAGAGGGGGAATTTTGAAAGAAGGGTTAACAAATAGTGATATATCCTATCTATATTAGCATGTTTGTGGGATTAACATAACTCAAAAACCACTTGACGAATTGCCGCCAAATTTGGACACAAGACACCTAACCCAAGGAGTGACCATCACTCAAAAAATTGATTTTTCATTTGGGAGTTGTAGTTGTTGGGATTTATAGTTAACCTACAATCAAAGAGCATTCTGAACTCCACCAACGATGGAATTGAACCAAACTTGGCACACAGGACTCCCATGACCAACAGAAAACACTGAAAAGGTTTGGTGGGCATTGACCTTGAATTTTGGAGTTGTGGTTCACCTACATCCAGAGGGCACTGTGGACTCAAACAATGATAGATCTAGACCAAACTTTGCAAGAATACTCCATATGTCAAAATATGACCACAGATGGAATTTGGGGGGAAACAGACCTTGACATTTAGGAGTTGTCATTACTGGGATTTATAGTTCACCTATAATCAAACCCCACCAACAATAGAATTGGGCCAAACTTCCCACACAGAACCCCAATGACCAACAGAAAATACTGTTTTCTGGTGGTCTTTCGTGACCCTTCTGACACCCCCTCACGACCCCCTCCCTGCTACCTTAAGGCCATCCGGTCCAATTCCCTTCACCAGGTCAAGAAAACATAATCAAAGTCCTCCTGACAAAGAGCCATTCAGCCATAGATATATATTAGGGCTGGGCGGTTTCGTTTCGTTAATTCGTAATTCGTTAAAAATTCGTTATTTTTTTTGTTAACGAAGTGATAACAAACCATTCTGGAGCAGCTTAAAAACGAAACGAATTTTTCAATTCGTTTCGTAAATGCTTCGTATTTCGTTATGTATTCATTTCGTTATTGGTTTGAGGTCGTTTCGTTATTATTTCCGCATGTCTGGGGCAAGTTTTATAGTTGTTTTTTGTTTAATTAGTGAAAAAAAATTATAATATCACACCAACAGTCAACAACAGAGGGAGAGGGAAGCTTCAGAAGTTCCCCCTGTCCCATTTGGAGGTTTTTTAGCGTATTGCGCGGTCGTGTCCGCCATTAACGAATCAATTCGTTATTGTTTCGTTATTGTTTTGTAATTTTTTTACCATTTACGAAATTTCGTAAATATCGAACTTTTTTTAAAAAAAATTCGGAATTCTTTTAAATATCGAAACGCAAAAAACCCCAAAAAACGAATCGATTTTAGAAACAAATTTTTCCGTTGTTACCCAGGCCTAATATATATAGATATATATGATTCACACACACACACATGTATATGACAGATATAGTATCATAGATTTGAAAGGGGCCCCTAAAGAAGGACAATTATATGTTGCATGTTCCAGAGTAGGCAAACCAGACAATCTCTACATCAACACTGACAAAGAAACAACAACAAAATACAAGCATAACAAAATTACATATATTAGAAACCAACACTTTCGTTACTTTATTTTCTAGATCACCAGAATGGGCCACAGCAACGCATGGCAGGAGACAGTTAGTTGTGGATAAAACTGTATAGCTCAACTTGTGTGTGTGTTTGTAAAAGGATAAAAACGCAATGAGATATATAGAGCAGTATATCTTCTTGTGACCTTATCATATTTCTTGAGTATACCTCTTGACATATTTAAACACATATCTTTAAAATACACCAAATAGAAGTGTATGTCTTGTCACTAGGGTATCTAAGGCAATAGCCATGCTTGGGCTCATGAGATATTTATTCAATCACAACTCTCACAGTACCTGACAATCACAACAGATGTACCAGCTGAAAAGGAGGGGAAATAGCATTTCCCTTCCACAAAGCCAAAATATTGTGGTTTGGATGCTGGGAAAGTGCCGTATCTCTCTGCAATAAAGGCATGACCTTGACAACAGATAATTTGGATCTGCTAGAGCACCTGCAAATTGATGTCACTTGAAGCATTATCTGAAAAGATCCTCTGGGTATTTGGAATTCAAGCATCCCTAACAGTTGACAAGATCAGTATGCTAGTCCTCTGATGGAACAGTGGCATCACTAGAGAATCTGTGAGTAGAAGGAACTGAAGCAAAAACTCTGCTTCCTACTCTTAGTTCCACTAGCACTACTCCTGGTGAGGTTGTTGAGTTGGGGACTTTTTTACCTAAATCTTCAGAGACTGCAATTCATGTTGGTTTATGCTGATGTTAACATCGCCTATTTCACTATTTTACTGAAGCAATAATAGTGCCATCTTTGCCTAACTTGGATTGTTGTTGGAAGCACCAACGCTTCGCATTAAGTGAAACAGAATGTTGATATTGGAAAGCAGCCTTGGTTGTATTAAACTGTATTATTTTCTTGGATAGTGCTTTGGTCATTTCAACCAAGCCTAAGCATAATGCAACAACTGCAATCCAGAATCCAGATTATAATGTGTGAATTCCTTTGGGAATAAAATTCATTTGAAATTTCACGAATGATAATAGCAGATGTGCTCAGTTAGAATCACAGAATCATAGAGTTGGAAGAGACCTCATGGGCCATCTAGTCCAATCCCCTGCCAAGAAGTAGGAAAATCACATTCAAAACACCCCTGACAGATGACCATCCATCCTGTTTAAAAGCCTCCAATATTAACAATAGCAAGACTGCTTATAGCAAGGAATTGGAAAAGAGAAATAAATATACAAATAGAGGAGTGGTACAAGGAAGTATGGAAATTGGCAATAAATGATAAGCTGACATCTATATATATATAAATGCTCTGTGCATAATGAGTTCCTTAAAAACAAAAGAACCAATGAACGAAATCACACCAAATTTGGCAACAAAACGTCTCACAACACAAGGAGTGACCATCACTCCAAAAATTATGATTTTTGTCATTTGGAAGTTGTAGTTGCTGGGATTTATAGTTCACCTACAATCAAAGAGCATTCTGAACTCCATCAATGATGGAATTGAACCAAACTTGGCACACAGGACTCCCATGACCGACAGAAAATACTGGAAGAGTTTGGTGGGCATTGACTTTGGGAGTTGTAGTTCACCTACATCCAGAGAGCACTGTGGACTCAAACAATGATAGATCTGGACCAAACTTGGCACGAATATTCCATATGCCCAAATATGAACACAGATGGAGTTTGGGGGAAATAGATATCGACATTTGGGAGTTGTAGTTACTGGGATTTATAGTTCACCTACAATCAAAGAGTATTCTGAACCCCACAAACGACAGAATTGGGGCAAATTTCTCACACAGAACTCCCATGACCAACAGAAAATACTTAAGGCCATCCAGTCCAACTCTCTTCACCAGGGCAAGAAAATCTAATCAAGGCCCTCCTGACAAAGAGCCATCCAGCCAAAGCTAGAGATAGATCTATATGATTCACACACACAGAGAGATATAATATCATAGATTTGAAAGGGACCCCTAAAGAAGGACAACGATATGCTGCATGTTCCAGAATAGGCAAACCAGACACTCTCCACATCAACACTGACAAAGAAACAACAAGAAATACTGTTTACTCAAAAGCATAAAGGAATTACATCTATTAGAAACCAACACTTTCTCATTACTTTATTTTCCAGATCACCAGACTGGGCCACAGCAACGCGTGGCAGGGGACAGCTAGTGTATAATAAAAGTTAAAAGAGGTATATGGAAACAAAGTGATTTTGATGATGCATGGAGAAAATTTATTGAAAAAGGATTAAAAAATAAAGAAAGTAAGTTACCTGCACAAGAAGAATTGAAATTTTGGACAGATGATATGTAAAAGCTGTGGCTTGGGAGAGGGGAGGGGAGCACAGTGGTGAGGGAGAGATAATATGTATAAGTAGAAAAATAACAGTAGATGCCAAAAGTTAAAGTATGGTAGGTTGTACTGGATAGTATGTATCTGCTGTAAAATAAACAATGTATAACAAATGTATTAAACTATGATAAAATTATATATATATATATATATATATATATATATATATATATATATGCCTCCAAAGAAGGAGCCTCCACCACACTCGAGTCAGGAAGTTCTTCCTCATGTCACCTGGGATTGCGACATTGCCAATTCAGACTTTGTTTTTTAACACGATTGTGAGGTCAGGAGTATTGTGCTCTAGAACTCTGTCTGTCTGAACTCGGAAGTCCAGAGGAGTTTGACGTGTTCATTTTCTGTAACTTTTTCCGGCTTGTGATCCCACCAGTTCTTTGTCACAGGCAGATGGTATTCATGGCACAAGTTCCAATGAATCATCTGGGCAATGGTGTTATGCCTCTGCTTGTAGTCTGTCTGCACGATCTTCTTGAACCAGCTCAGGGTGTGATCTATTGTTTCATCTGCTTCCTTGCAGAGCCTACACTTGGGATCTGTCCTCAACGTTTCAATTCTGGCTTTGACGGCATTGGTTCGAATGGCTTGTTCTTGGGCTGCCAGAATCAGGTCCTCCATCTCCTTTTCAGAGTTCCACTTGTGAGCCACAGCCATGTTTTTTCATTGTCAATTTGACTCTCAATTTTTGCCAGGAACTGTCCATGGAGAGCCTTCTTTTGCCAGTTTCCTCTTCTGCTCTGGATTGTGTTTTTATGGTATTCACTCGTTGTATAAATAAAGTTTATTATTATTATTATTATTATTATTATTATTATTGTATTGTCGAAGGCTTTCATGGCCGGAATCACTCAGTTCTTGTGGATTTTTTCGGGCTATATGGCCATGTTCTAGAGGCATTTCTCCTGACGTTTCGCCTGCATCTATGGCAAGCATCCTCAGAGGTGAGGTCACCTCACCTCTGAGGATGCTTGCCATAGATGCAGGCGAAACGTCAGGAGAAATGCCTCTAGAACATGGCCATATAGCCCGAAAAAACCCACAAGAACTGGATTATTATTATTATTATTATTATTATTATTATTTTATTACTCACCTCTCCCTGCAGCTCAAGGCACAGCATTTCCAAGCATTTCTAAATACTTAAATGACCAGGAAAATCCCTGCCATTTTTATTTGGTCAAAATAAGGTAACATTGGTTCAGAAGAATTCAGTAGCCTAAATTCAATTGCTCGTCCCAACTAGATTAGACTTATTAAATCAATGGGACTTATATGAGCCTTGACTTTCCATTCAGCAATGACTGTCATGCTTGTTTGGACTACCAACTAGATGTAGACTACTGTGATTTGTGAAAATCCTGTTCAACGCATTTCCCCAATCAGCTGATGTTTCTGCCCTTAGTTCCACCCGAGTGAATATAACCAATCATGTATTCTAAGCAGGATATGACTGAATTATCTGTTCCCTGTTTCCTCCTATGTGTATTCAAGTTGGCCTTTGATTTATGGTGACTCTGACTTAGAATTTTCTTGGCAAGATTGATTCTGTTTTCTAATGTTCTAATGTTCTGATTTTATATTGTTTGATCTGTTTATTTATATTGGTTTTTGTATTTTATTTTCTTTATTTTCTGCTGTGTTCTTGTATTATATTGTTTTACTATATTGCTGGGTTTGGCCTCATGTAAGCCGCCCTGAGTTCCCTTGGAAAGATGGTGGCGGGGTATAAATAAAGTTGTTGTTGTTGATGATTATGATGATTATGATGTTGATTATTATTATTCAGGGGAGGTTTATAATTATCTTTCTCTGAAGCAGAGGTAGTGTGATTGACCAAGGTTTTTTTTGTGTGTCAGGAGTGACTTAAGAAACTGCAAGTCGCTTCTGGTGTGAGAGAATTGGTCATCTGCAAGGACATTGCCCAGGGGATGCCCAAATGTTTTACCATCCTGTAGGAGGCTTCTCTCATGTCCCTGCATGGAAAGCTGGAGCTGACAGATGGGAGCTCACCCCACTCCCCGGATTCGAGCCAACAATCTTTAGGGCAGCAGTCCTGCCAACACAAGGGTTTAATCCAGTGGTTCTTAACCTTCCTAATGCCACGACGCCTAACCATAAAATTATTTTTGTTGTGACTTCATAACTGTAATTTTGCTACTGTTATGAATCGTAATGTAAATATCTGATATGAAGGATGTATTTTCATTCACTGGACCAAATTTGGCACCAATACCTGATACATCCGAATCTGAATACCGGTGGGGTTGAGGGGATTCATTTTGTCATTTGGGAGTTGAAGTTGCTGGGATTTATAGTTTGCCTACAATATGAATCTTGAAGGGACTCGCTGATGTGAGCCTCCCTCCAGCCTCCCCTTGGCTGAGTGGCTGGCTGAAAGGCCGGCCAATCACAGCAGAAGGAGGGCTTTTGGTGGGAGGGTTTGTCGTCTGTTTCCAAAAAGGAAAGAAGGACAGGCGGAGAGATCTACAGCCTTCTCCGCCAAAGAGGTCCCTAAAACCATTGGAAATATATGTTTTCTGATAGTCTTTGGTGACCCCACTGAAACCCCCTCGTGACCCTTCCAGGGGTCCTGACCCCCAGGTTGAGAAATGCTGCTTTAACCCATTGCGCCACTGGATGGATAATAATAATAATTAATAATAATAATAATAATAATAATAATAAAACTTTATTTATACCCCGCTACCATCTCCCCAAGGGACTCGGTGCGGCTTACATGAGGCCGAGCCCACTATACATCAATAATAAAAGCAATAACAAACAAACAATACAAAACAGTTAAAATAAATCTCATAAACGAAAAATAAGCAATAAACATTGACAGTAGCACAACAAACATATAAAAACCTATGGCTGGGCCAAATGTAATAATTAAAATTTAAAAAATAATGCTGAACAGGAAAGATATAACTGGGATAGAGATTTCAGAGAGGGGTAAGGATGTGCAGGCAATCCTAAATCAGTAATAAAGTGAATTTAAAGGACATATTGCTGAGAGTTTCCTTATTCTGGGAAGGCACACTGGAACAACCACGTTTTCAGGCTTCTCCTGAAGACTGCCAGAGTTGGGGCACGCCTGATGTCCTTGGGAAGTGAGTTCCAGAGTCGAGGGGCCACCACCGAGAAGGCCCTCTCCTTTGTCCCCACCAATCACGCTTGCAATGGAGGTGGGAGCGCGAGCAGGGCTTCTCCAGATGATTGAAGAGGTCGTGTGGGTTCGTACACAGAAATGCGGTCACGCAGGTAGGCGGATCCCAAACAAGGATTCAAACTTTAGTTACCCAGAGATCTAGTTGAGCATTCAAACCACTACACCACAGAATCATAGAATCACCCCTGACAGATGGCCATCCAGCCTCTGTTTAAAAGGTTCCAAAGAAGGAGCCTCCACCACACTCTGGGGCAGAGAGTTCCACTGCTGAACGGCTCTCACAGTCAGGAAGTTCTTCCTCGTGTTCAGATGGAATCTCCTCTCTTGTAGTTTGAAGCCATTGTTTCGCGTCCTAGTCTCCAGGGAAGCAGAAAACAAGCTTGCTCCCTCCTCCCTGTGGCTTCCTCTCACATATTTATACATGGCTATCATATCTCCTCTTGGCCTTCTCTTCTCCAGGCTAAACATGCCCAGCTCCTTAAGCCGCTCCTCATAGGGCTTGTTCTCCAGACCCTTGATCGTTTTAGTCGCCCTCCTCTGGACACATTCCAGCTTGTCAATATCTCACCACATTGACTACTCTGCTTTTCATGTCTGTTCTAGTCATGGGTCTGAGGGCTTTCTGGATTTTTGCAGTCTTACATCTCTATTCCCCCTTCCCCGCGGCCTTCATGCTGCTAAATACCATTAAAAATTGTATGTCCGGCTGACACTTGGGTTCAATAGACTCTTCCTAAACTCTGTCCTGTCAGGTCTTCCCCAATTCCTCCAAGGCGATGGGACCAGTTTTCTGACTTATTAAGGCTTGCTTTTTAATTGAGGGAAAAGTCAGCCTGACTCAGAAGTGGATCACAAAGGGCTTCCCGTAAAAACACCAGGAAAATGAAATGTCTTCCTCTTCCCAGTGCCACAGTTATTATTCCGCCTCTGTTGTCTTCTCCAAAGGATCCTGTGAAATTAATGATCTAGCCGTGGAATTTTAAATAGTTGCTTCATGACTAACAACATGTGCTCTGTATCAGCGCCGGCTTGTATTTACATACTTCTCATGATAAATCAACATATGGTTCTTGTTTGGTGAAAGCAGAGCACTTCATATTATATGATTATTCCCTTATTAATATTCTCTTTCTTTCAGAAACGTGGCAGAAGAGATCTTTCTTTCTAATTACTCTTCAAGACACCGAGAGACCCGCAACCTGCTCATGGCTCTGTTTTGATTCCAGCTTCAACCCAGCTCCCTTCCAAGCATGAACATGGTGAGAGATTTGGGCCAGTCAATGTTTTTCATATGTATGGAAAACGTCCTAACAAGAAGAGATCCCACAGCAGGCTTGGTAATGAATTTTCTTTAATGTTTGATATGTTCGCTCTCTCTCTTTTTGTGCATGGATGACTTATATATGCTTATGACTCCTTTCTCCCATTCCTCCTTCCCTTCTTTTCCTGTATCCAGTTTAATTACCCAATGCAAAGCTTCAGGATTAACTTTTAGGGCGTGTTTGGAATCGTAGGGAATAGGAACAGGAAATTACTTCTATCTGTTATTTTCCTCGCAATCATAGAACCACAGAGTTGGAAGAGACCTCGTGGGCCATCCAGTCCAACCCCCTGCCAAGAAGCAGAAATATTGCATTCAAAGCACCCCTGACAGATGGCCATCCAGCCTCTGTTTAAAAGCTTCCAAAAAAGGAGCCGCCACCACACTCCAGGGCAGAGAGTTCCACTGCTGAATGGCTCTCACAGTCAGGAAGTTCTTTCTCATGTTCAGATGGAATCTCCTCTCTTGTAGCTTGAAGCCATTGTTCCACGTCCTAGTCTCCAAGGAAGCAGAAAACAAGCTGGGCACATTCCAGCTTGTCAATATCTCTCTTCAATTGTGATGCCCAGAATTGGACACAATATTCCGGGTGTGGTCTAACCAAAGCGGAATAGAGGGTTAGCATTACTTCCCTAGATCTAGACCAGTGGTTCTCAACCTGGGGGTCGGGACCCCTGTGGGGGTCGCGAGGGGGTGTCAGAGGGGTCACCAAAGATAATCAGAAAACATAGTATTTTCTCTTTGTCATGGGTGTTCTGCGTGGGAAGTTTGGTCCAATTCTATCATTGGTGGGGTGGAGAATGCTATTTCATTGTGGGTGAACTATAAATCCTAGCAACTCCAACTCCCAAATGGCAAGGTCTATTTTCTCCAAACTCTACCAGTGTTCACATTTGGGCATATTGATTATCTGCGCCAAGTTTGATCCAGATTCATCACTGTTGAGTCCACAGTGTTCTATGGATGTAGGTGAACTACAACTCCAAAAACTCAAGTTCAGTGTCCACCAGACTCTCCCAAGTATTTCTCTTGGCTGTGGGAATTCTTTGTGCCAAATTTGATTCAATTCTATCATTGGTGCAGTTCAAAAGGCTCTTTGATTTTAGGTGAACTATAAATCCCAGCAACTCCAACATTCCCAAATGACAAAATCAATCCCCTCCAACCCCACCAGTATTCAAATTTTGGGTGTATCAGGTATTTGTGCCAAATTTGGTCCAGTGAATGAAAATGCATCCTGCATATCAGATATTTATATTACAATTCATAACAGTAGCAAAATTAAAGAAGTAGCAACGAAAATAACGTTATGGTTGGGGGTCACCACAAGGTGAGAACCTGTACTATGGGGTCACGGCATTAGGAAGGTTGAGAACCACTGATCTAGACATTATGCTCCTATTGATGCAGGCCAAAATCCCATTGGCTTTTTTTGCCGCCGTATTACATTATTGGCTCATGTTTAACTTGTTGTCCACGAGGACTCCAAGATCTTTTTCACATGTACTGCTCTCGAGCCAGGCATTGTCCCCCATTCTGTATCTTTGCATTTAGTTTTTTCTGCCTAAGTGGAGTATCTTATTTATTTATTTATTTATTTATTTACAGTTCTTATATTCCGCCCTTCTCACCCCGCAGGGGACTCAGGGCGGATTACAGTAAACACATATATGGCAAACATTCAATGCCAGTTTGACAGACAACAAATACAGACAAATACACCAAGGCTATTTAACTTTTTTCTGGCCGCCAGGGGAGCTGCTGCTTTTCATCGTCCATCAACGACACCGATGAAGTTCTTCCGCATTCCACATTCCCCGGAGTCTTCTTTCTTTATGGCCTCATAAATTAGTTAAATTCAGCCTCCCACACTTTAAGGTGGTACCTTATTTTCCTACTTGACAGATGCAACTGTCTTTCGGATTGCAAAGGTCGACAATGGGCTACACAATGGCTGGACACCCACTCCAGCCCGGGCTGGCCTCAAACTCATGACCTTTTGGTCAGAGTGATCTTAATACAGCTGACACTCAGCCAGCTGAGCCACAATCCCGGTATCTTGCATTTGTCCCTGTTGAACTTCATTTTGTTAGTTTTGGCCAGTCATCTCTCTAATCCGTTAAGATCGTTTTGAATCCTGTCCTCTGGAGTATTGGCTATCCCTCCCAATTTGGTGTCATCTGCAAACTTGAGAATAGGAACCAGAAATTACTTCTATCTGTTATTTTCCTCGCAATCCCTAACGCTTGTCCTCTTTGCCTTGTTTATAATGATTTAGACACATTAAGTCATGTGCTTTCCATACATACACAGACAGATAGAAGCAAACATCAGGCATTTTTTTCCACTCCCCTACTTATGTAGTCACAAAGGTCCTTTGTCATTGTGTTGTGTTCCCATTTCTCTCATCCTCTTTGAACCTCAGTGAATAATTCCTCCTCTCCAGTGTTTACACCCTTTGGATTCAGCCCACAGCTATCATATCCACCCTCTGTCGTCAGTTAGCCAAACTAAACACACATCGCTCTTTTAAAGTTTCTTCATAAATCAGCCCAAACCTTTCATCATTTTTTCCTCTCGAAAAAAAAGTCTCTCCTCTGAATCTTATCCAATTTGTTGACATTGTTCTGCTATTTAGGTACCTGGAAAATGAATATTCCAGGTAAAGTTTTGCCAGAAGGGCAGAATCATTACAAACTTAATTAAAACAGCCTTCTTGCTTTGATTAACCCCAGTCATTTCTCAGCCTTGGGGCTTGATCTCACAGCCCTTTGCTAACAGGAACAGGACTTAGTCATGCTACCAAGCCCATTAATTGCACTTGGGCTAATGAGTGAGTAAGGGATTCCTAGATCTGCACCAATTAAAACGTGCTTTGAACAACTACTTTTATTCATTCCATTCTTCAGCTTTGCATGCATCCTATACAGAAAGGGGAGTGGGCTCTCTCTCTCTTTACTTTTCTTTTAAATGAAAAGACCTCTGCGCTTCCTTCATTTTTTTTAAAGACACACAAAAAAACTTTTCAAATATATTTAACTTCAAATTCAGTTGATGTAATCTGTTATACGCCATCTTGGAGATCATTTGATCAACAGGTGACTACACATCTTTAAATACAACAGTTAAAAAAATAGAATAAAAATCTGGCATGCAAGCAAAAAGGACTCAGTGCATTTATTACTGATTTATTTTAAACTAGCCGTCCCCTGCCACGCATTGCTGTGGCCCACATGGGGGTTCTGTGTGGGAGGTTTGCACCAATGCTATCATTTGTGGGGTTCAGAATGCTCTGTGATTGTAGGTGAACTATAAATCCCAGCAACTACAACTCCCAAATGTCAAGATTCTATTTTCCCCAAACTCCACCAGTGTTCACATTTGGGCATATTGAGTATTCGTGTAGAGTTTGTTCCAGATCCATCATTGTTTGAGTACACAGTGATCTCTGGATGTAGGTGAACTACAACTCCCAAACTCAAGGTCAATGCCCACCAAACCCTTCCAGTATTTTCTGCTGGTCATAGGAGTCCTGTGTGCCAAGTTTGGCTCAATTCCATCGTTGATGGAGTTCAGAATACTCTTTGATTGTAGGTGAACTATAAATCCCAGCAACTACAACTCCCAAATGTCAAGATTCTATTTTCCCCAAGCTCCACCAGTGTTCACATTTGGGCATATTGAGTATTCGTGTAGAGTTTGTTCCAGATCCATCATTGTTTGAGTCCACAGTGCTCTCTGGATGTAGGTGAACTACAACTCCCAAACTCAAGGTCAATGCCCACCAAACCCTTCCAGTATTTTCCGTTGGTCATGGGAGTCCTGTGTGCCACGTTTGGTTCAATTCCATCATTGATGGAGTTCAGAATGCTCTTTGATTGTAGGTGAACTATAAATTCCAGCAACTACAACTCCCAAATGAAAAAAATCATAATTTTTTGAGTGATGGTCACTCCTTGTGTTGTGAGACGTTTTGTTGCCAAATTTGGAGTGATTTCGTTCACTGGTTCTTTTGTTTTTAAGGTACTCATTATGCACAGAGCATTTATATATATATATATATATATATATATATATATATATATATATATATGTTTATATCCTACATTTTTTTTTGTCTTACATTGAGACCCCACAAGACTGATCATGAATGAAAATAACTACCCAGTGATGGAAAAGCGGACATATCAAGGTTAGAGGTACAAGTGATATTCACAGAGTGGTGAGGTTGTTTTAACAGTGTATGGTTGTCATTTCTTGAATCTATATAAATCAAAAGGTAATGTTCGTTTGTGGGATTAACATAACTCAAAAACTACTGGGTGGATTGACACCAAATTTGGACACAATACACCTATCAGGCCTACGAGTGACCATCTATATAAATCAAAATGTAATGTTCGTTTGTGGGATTAACATAACTCAAAAACTACTGGGTGGATTGACACCAAATTTGGACACAATACACCTATCAGGCCTACGAGTGACCATCTATATAAATCAAAATGTAATGTTCGTTTGTGGGATTAACATAACTCATAAACCGCTGGACAAATTGCTGCCAAATTTGGCCACAAGACACCTAATAACCCAAGGAGTGACCATCACTGAAAATGATTTTGTCATTTGGGAGTTATAGTTGCTGGGATTTGTAGTTAACCTACAATTAAAGAGCATTCTGGACTTCACCAATGATGGAATTGAACCAAACTTGGCACTGTCATGACCAACAGAAAACACTAGAAGGGTTTGGTGGGCATTGACCTTCAGTTTGGGAGTTGTAGTTCACCTATATTCAGAGAGCACTGTGGCCTCAAACAATGATGGATCTGGACCAAACTTGGCACGAATATTCCATATGCCCAAATATGCACACAGATTGAGTTTGGGGGAAATAGACCTTGACACTTGGGAGTTGTAGTTCCTGGGATTTATAGTTCACCTATAATCAAAGAGCACTCCGAACCCCATCAACGACAGAACTGGGGCAAATTTCCCACACAGAACCACCATGCCCAACAGAAAATACTTAAGGCCATCCAGTCCAACTCCCTTTACCAGGGCAAGAAAACCTTCTGACAAAGAGCCATCCAGCCATAGATATAGACAGATATATATGATTCACACACACACAGAGATATCGTAGCATAGATTTGAAAGGGACCCCTAAAGAAGGACAATTATATGTTGCATGTTCCAGAGTAGGCAAACCAGACAATCTCCACATCAACACTGACAAAGAAACAACAAGAAATATTGTTTACCCACAAGCACAAAGAAATTGCATAGATTTGAAACCAACACTTTCTGATTACTTTATTTTCCAGATCATCAGACTCGGCCACAGCAATGCATGGCAGGGGACGGCTAGTCTATATAAATAAAAATGTAATGTTAGTTTGTGGAATTAACATAACTCAAAAACCACTGGGTGAATTGACACCAAATTTGGACACAATACACCTATCAGGCAAACAAGTGACCATCACTGATAAAAACACTGAAAAACACAGTGGAAAAGACTTAAAAAGCCAAAAATTGAAAAAAAATGTTTTTGAATATTTACATAAAACTGTAATTTAAGATAAGTCTGCCCAACTCTGATTAAACCATTATTCTGACCTTCTTCAGTGTAAATGTGCTTATGTATCCTTCCAATAATAATAATAAATGGAAATTGAATAATAGTAGTAATAATAGTGTAAAATAATAAATGTAATAATAACAATAACAACAGAGTAAAATAATAAATAACCTTGACTCGAGTATAAGCCGAGATAGACTTTTTTCAGCCTAAAAAAAGGGCTGAAAAATTAGGCTTATACTCGAGTATATACAGTAATTATAGTTTACCAGCTTAAAATCATTACAGCAGAAACAATATTTGGAAAGTATACAGAACAGTATTTCTCGAACTCTGCTCCTCTAGGCAGAGGCAGCCCTAGGTAATTTTCAACGGTAAGCAAACAGTATTTTGCCCCCCACCCCCAACTAATCACTGATATATATTTTCTGTTCATAATGGGAGTTCTGTATGCCATATTTGGTTCACTTCCATCATTGGTGGAGTTCAGAATGCTCTTTGATTGTAGGTGAACTATACATCCCAGTAACTACAACTCGCATATGTCAAGATCTATTTTCCCCCAAGAGCGCCCCTGGGCAAAATCAACTATACTGCAAATGCTTACTTTGCGTAATGGGTTGAGCCACCCCTGCCTCTAGGTGTTTTGAACTTCAATTCCCACACTTTCTAAGATGGCTGGGATTTTTGGGAGCTGAAGTCCAAAACACCTGGAGGAACAGAGTTTGAGAAACACTGCTATAGAGCATTTGGGCCAAGCTTACAGCAGAGCTTCAAAACATTACTTTTGGATGGCAAATTCCATAATCTTTCAGTCACCATCGTTACTGACTTGGACAATGGTTGAAGGATTCTGGAACTTGTTGTCCAAAATGTTCTGTAGACTATGAAGTAAAAAAAAAGTTTAGAAAAAATGTGTCCTGAATGCACTAATCAATAAAACATGTCAAGCCTAATTTTACTTTTGTATTTGCCAGTGTAAAATTAGATTTTTAAAACCTTTTCTTCCTTGTTTCCTTTATTATTCAAGTTTTAAATATGAAAATGGTTTCTTGAAATACATTGTAGAAGCAGAACGACACCCCGCCTCACCCCCGCCACACACAATTTCTTTCTTTGAGACACATTTTTATGTGAATACTGGTTATTATTAATGTTCCACTCAGAACTGTGAAATGTAAATCAGTTGCAGATTGCTGCTTAGTAACTTTGCAGCCACATATTGTTTCAGACTTCTCCAGATTGGCTGCAGCCATGGCAGAAAGGGGCATTTCTTGGTTAATCGCTGCTTATTAACCGGGATATGAAAACAGGAATGGTTTGGCTACAACAGGAAATTGTGGTCTTAAAAAGCCATGATATCAGCTCCAAACTGGATGTGAAAGGAGGAGAAGCAAGGACAGTGTAGGATATCTCAAGTTTCTTGGACTTCTTTGATTAGGTGGTTGATTCTACATCCGACCACCAGCTCCGAACTTGCTTACTTCTTGATGGCCTCATTCTTCAAGAGCACTGCTCATGTTTTGTGAACTCAGGGCTGTTGCTTCCTTTACAGAATCAAATCAATATGAACTTGCTTATTAATGCCTAGAGAGTAGGCCTGGGTAACAACAAAAAAATTTGTTTCTAAAATCGATTCGTTTTTTGGGGGGTTTTGCGTTTCGTTATTTAAAATAATTACAAAATTTTCCTTTAAAAAAGTTCGATATTTACGAAATTTTGTAAATGTGAAAAAAATGACAAAACAATAGCGAATCGATTTCCGAAACAATAACGAATCAATTCGTTAATGGCGGACACGACTGCGCAATACGCTAAAAAACCTCCAAATGGGACAGGGGGAACTTCTGAAGCTTAATTAAACCAAAAACAACTATAAAAACCCTTAGAAAACCAAAAACAACTATAAAACTTGCCCCAGACATGTGGAAATAATAACGAAACGACCTCAAAATGATAACGAAACGAATACAATAACGAAATACAAAACATTTACGAAACGATTTAAAAATTCGTTTTTTTAAAAAATTGCTCCAGACTGGTTCGTTATCGTTTTGTAATTGAAAAATTAACGATTTTTTAACGAATTACAAATTAACGAAACGAAACCGCCCAGCCCTACTAGAGAGAGGTCAACCCTCCTGTTTAAGGAGCTCCATTGGCTGCCGTTTATCTTCCGATCCCAATTCAAGGAGCAGGTTCTTACCTACAAAGCCCTAAATGGTTTGGGACCTGCCTACCTGTGTGACCGCATCTCCGTTTATGAACACACGCGTTCCCTTAGTTCATCCGGAGAGGCCCTGCTCGCGATCTCGCCTGCGTCACAGGCATGTTTGGTGGGGACGAGGGACAAGGCCTTCTCTGTGGTTGCCCCCCGACTTTGGAACACCCTCCCCAAAGACATCAGACTAGCACCCACATTGGCAGTCTTTAGGAAGAGCTTGAAGACCTGGCTATTCCGATGTGCTTTTCCGGAATAGGAAAACTCAAACATTATGTCCCAGGAGCACTTTATTAGAATTTTAAGATTCTCTGCACACTGCACTTGCCCTGAACTCCAACATACCACCTGCCACACCCAGCACTGCCACTGGGCACAAAGAGCAAGTCCTGTTCAAAAGCCAATTGCTATAGGCTCAGTGTGCGACAGCACAATATGTATGTCCATTTCACATATATAAACAGAGGGGTGGGATTGAGAGAGAAAGAGAAAAGAACTCGCTGGCATGGATTTCCCACATGTATTACAGAGAATTCTGGCTGAATTTCAGTCACATGCATTAAAACTCAATCTATTGACAGGCTTGGAGTTATAAAGAAAATTGACACCTATTTTTCATGAATAGTTCTATTACTCTGATAAATTTGGTTGGTCTAATGGGGAAACTGAAAGAATAACTTTCAGCCCACAATGGCTTTCCCCCCCTTTTGCCAAATAATAAGGTTCAGAAGGGCGTAACCTAAAATAGATATTTCATAAAAGATTCCTCCTTGAACAAAAACATTGTGAAAGCATGAAATGAGGAATAGATGACAATCAGAATTTGACTTAAAGTGCTTTATAGTAATTATTTTAAAAAGGATTCACAAAAGAATCTTTTCAATTGCAGAACAGCTCGCAAGGCCTGTGCGGTTCAAGGCCAAATAATTTTTGCAGCAAGGGGAGAGAAAAAAACCCACCTTCAGTTCTTCAGCTTGGATCTAAGGTATGTAAAATCAGTACATGTTTCAATTACTGCCTTCCATTCTTTAAAAAAAATTAAACTAAGGAGATGAAGCTTTTCAGAACAATGCCTTCAAAATGCAGTCTCTGTAGAATGTAGATAATCTGCGGCCAAACCCTGATTATCCGCTTCTGCTTGTACATGGATTTCAGTTGAGGAGATGTTCTTTGTATCTGAAAGTCACAGACATTGTGATTGTAAATTAATTACAGAAACTGATGATAACTTTGGGGCCATTGAATTGTCCAGTGGGGATTCATTGTATGTTGGCACAAATATGATAATAAAAGTCCCCCTCTCAGCGTGTTTCTGTGCTACAGCCCCTTTGTGCAGTTCCTGTCGCTTCATATGGATTTGCTTTGAATTTTATTGTTTGCCTTGTTCTTCATTTGTTCTTTACAGATTTTCAGCAGTGAAATGAAATGCACAGTGGAGGACAGGCTAAAAGTGACCTACTTTCTATTCCTTTTTAAATAATGGGTAAGCAATCCATTCACATTTCTATTTGTGAGCCAGCTTGCTTACTTGGAAGTGAAGCCTTTGTTCTTTGGACCTAGCATGAGGTGGTGTAACCCACTGGGAAAGATGAGAGTGGAAGGCAGTAGAAAAAGAGAGAGACCACATCATAGGTAGATAGACTCAATAAAGGGAACCACAGTCTCGCATTTGCAGGACCTGAGCATGGCCGTTGAAAACAATTGGAGGTCTCTCATTCCTATGGCCACCATGAAGTGAATGCGATTGACAGCAAATCACAAGGATGCTAGAACCTGCTGGTGTGTCTATACACATGCCTTGATGTCACTTGATGATCTGTAGTGATCCCATGAATTTCATAGGGTTTTCTTAGATGAGGACAATTCAGAAAAATATTGTCACAGGCTTTCATGGCCAGAATCACTGGGTTGTTGTAAGTTTTTTCGGGCTATATGGCCATGTTCTAGAGGCATTCTCTCCTGACGTTTTGCCTGCATCTGGCAAGCATCCTCACTACCTCTGAGGATGCTTGCCATAGATGCAGGCAAAGCATCAGGAGATAATGCCTCTAGAACATGGCCATATAACCTGAAAAAACTTACAACAACCCAATTCAGAAAAGCCTTGCTGTGCTGGTACGACTGTACCAGGAGCTTCAGCTTCATTTTCTTTCTATTGAGTGTTTGCATATATTCCAAGGTTCCATGCATTTTGCAGTAAGGTGGCTTCCCTTCGTTTGCAATTATAGGGCCAATGACCTGTCTATCATTGTTAAGTTTTGGTTCCGCCCCTTTTTCCAGGGCTCTGGGAGGGAAAGGGAACCATTTTTAGTTCAGTCTTATAGTGAAAAGCTTAGCTACAGGACGTGGACCAGCTCCATCTGTAGACAAGTTTCGTTTCTCACAGCATCTGGGGGAAACAGAAGCATCCGGGGGAAATAGCTCCACGTCTTTCGTGGAAAAGATCCAAAAGAACTCCAGCTGGAGAATCTACAAAGCCTTGGCTGGTAGGTCTACTTGGGTAACCAGAAGCAATTGGAGCCGGGAGCAGAGCCCACACCAGCAAGCATAGAAAGTAGATTGCCTGGGAGGGGTTAAAAAGAGTTTTCCTCTTAAAAGAAAAGAAACAGTTCACGAAGCCAGTTACCTGTCCATTTGGGCAAGTTAAGAAGCATTTGTTTGACTTGTTGAAGATCTGAGAAGTGTTTGTTTAAATTGTTGAAGATCTAAGCAATAATAAAAGACTTTGTTAAACTTCTCAAGCATCTAAAGACTTTTGTATAGGAAAATCCTTAGGGCCTCTCAGCTAAAGCAACCCGGCTTCCCGCTGGGCACAAAGAGCATGTCCTGTTCAAAAGATAATTATTATAGGCACAGCACATGACAGCACACTTGCTATTACTCTCTTCTGAAATATAGTCTACAGCAGTGTTTCTCAACCTGGGGGTCAGGACCCCTGGGAGGGGGGGGGTCACAAGGGGGTGTCAGAGGGGGTCGCCAAAACTATCAGAAAACACAGTCTTTTCTGTTTGTCATGAGAGTTCAGTGTGTGAAGTTTGGTCCAATTCTATCATTGGTGTGGTTCAGAATGTTCTTTGATTATAGGGGAACTATACATCTGAACAACTACAACTCCTAAATGTCAAGGCCTATTTTCTCCAAAGTCCACCAGTGCTCACATTTGGGCATATTGAGTATTCATGCCAAGTTTGGTCCAAATCCATCATTGTTTGAGTCCACAGTGCTCTCTAGATGTAGGTGAACGACAACTCCCAAACCCAAGGTCAATGCCCACCAAACCCTTCCAGTATTTTCTGTTGGTCATGGGAGTTCTGTGTGCTAAGTTTGGTTCAATTCTATTGTTGGTGGAGTTCAGAATGCTCTTTGATTGTGGGTGAACTAGAAATGCCAGCAACTGCAACTCCCAAATGACAAAATCAAAGGTGTCACTTTTTTGGCTATCCACGTGGACAATTTTGGATTTCGGAGGATTTTGATTTTTGGAATTCCGAATAAGGGATGCCCAACTTGCATATAATTTGGGGAAATTATATAGTATTTTTCAAGATGATGTTGATGATTATGCTAATTGTTTGAATGGAGTAGAAATATAACTGATAATATTTACACCCTTGATAAATTGTTTCATGCCACACAAAATGGACCAACCCTATTTTTTCAGGAAGAAGTCAAAGTGTGCCAAATTTTCACAGAAATGTTTTGGGGTGTCAATGTTGGTTTAAATGTCATTTTTTTTTTATCAAAACAGGTTAATAAGTGTACATCTTAGAGCAAAATAAACCAAACCAGCATCCAAAATATTATTCCATTTGAATGCTTTTACCACGCTGTACTATTTAATTTTTTTTAAAAAACTTTTGTATTGTGATTTTTAAACTACGACTAAAGTGTGGGATTTTTAGTTGCCTTGAGTCTCTATATGGAGAAAGGCGGAGTATAATAATTAGAAACACAACAAGATTCGTCCACAGCAGACACTCTACTGGCTGTTGAATTTGATCACACGTCGGACACTTCCCAAGTGTCTAGGACTTTTTTAGCTATCCACATGGACAATTTTGGATTTTGGAGGATTTTGATTTTTGATTTTTGGAATTCTGAATAAGGGATGCTCAACTTGCATATAATTTGGGAAAATTGCCTAGTATTTTTCAGGCTGGTGTTGATGATTATGCTAATTGTTTGAATGGAGTTTCCCCCATCTAATGGGGAAGGTGGTGATGCGGGGGGTGGGATTATTTATTATTATTGTTGTTATTATTATTATTATTATTATTATTATTATTTCTGATAGCATTTATTTAGTAGGTAAACAATGTAATTAATAACAGAACAAGACAAAAACCTTCCTGTAATTTTCATTTTTGTTCCCTAAGAGAGCATACCAAATCTGGTGAGTCTGTGATCAAACATGTGGATTTGTAGAATATAATAGACAAACAGAGAGGGAGATAGTTTATAGTATAGATTTATTGGAATCAATGGAGTCTATGTGCATTTCAAGTGCATGTCTAATCTTCTAAGAAATAATTGGTGCTGTGAAACAATCCTGTTTCCTCAGAATAATGTTTCAGGATTGACTTGTGCTTTATTTGAAAAGATGGGTGGGATTCTTTCATATTCTAATCCTGACGACAAAATACATGTGAGCAAAACCAGCTCAGAGGGTGGGAAGAGATCAACCACTTCACACACACACACACACACACACACACGCATAAACACACACAAAAGCACACACACACACTTCAAAAGTTACATTTACATATCTCAGGGTCCTTCTACATAGGCTCTAAAATGCGGGAGAAACCAGAATGAAAGGGGAGTTGTGGTGGCTACATGACATTTGCCGAAAATGTGCACTGGGTCGCATTAATGCTTGAAAAATATGTGATTTGGCCCGAAAATGTACCTATTCACATCACTGTATACCCTTTGCTTTCAATGAAAACATGTGACTTTGTTGCTGTACGCTGCTGTGGAACACTCCAGCTCATGTGTCCATTTTATAATCCCGAAACAGCTGATGAGGACTGTAAACAAATGGACACACAGGTGGTTAAACTGAATCACAAATGGAAAGCAGTTCCCATGAGAACACTCTGTAAGCATTAATTTGTTCTCATGGTTATGAAATTAAACAGAGCTTGAATTTACACAGTGGGCACCAGCATGACAGGCAAGTGACCCCAAAGGGAAACAGGATTCAAGAGGGAAAAAGTAAAGGCAGTAGGATGGTGAGAAGAGATAATAACAAGAAATCTGGTTGTGTGTGCATTCATATAGTCGGATTATGAGGTCCAACACATCTTGGACAGTCAATTAAAAGAAAAAGGTAAATGTCCAGCAGATGTCCCCTGTCTACCTTGCATATTTCTAAAATCCACTACAAATGAAGGTGTCAAGATGGCGGGGGACCATTACCGGGACTGACAACTCCATGTTTTTGCCACACTTATTTGTCCCAGATTATGAGGCTGTCTGGAAGAGCCCTTAGTCTTGGAAGAAATGAGTTACAAGTAAAGTTGCCTGTTGCATAGTGTCTTGTTGGGTAGTGGATCAAAATACGGTCCTTTCACAAATAGTGAAATAGTTGGGAATGCCTTTACTTTATCACTAGCCATCCTCTGCCACGCGTTGCTGTGGCCCACATGGGGGGTTCTGTGTGGTAGGTTTGGCCCAATTCTATCGTTGGTGGGGTTCAGAATGCTCTGTGATTGTAAGTGAGCTATAAATTCCAGCAACTACAACTCCCAGATGTCAAGATTTTATTTTCCCCAAACTCCACCGGTGTTCACATTGGGCATATTGAGTATTCGTGTAGAGTTTGGTCCAGATCCATCATTGTTTGAGTCCACAGTGATCTTTGGATATAGGTGAACTACAAGTCCAAAACCAAAGGACACTGCCCACCAAACCCTTCCAGTATTTTCTGTTGGTCATGGGAGTTCTGTGTGCCAAGTTTGGTTCAATTCCATCGTGGGTGGGGTTCAGAATGCTCTGTGATTGTAGGTGAACTATAAATCCCAGCAACTACAACTCCCAAATGACAAAATCAATTTTTTTGAGTGAAGGACATACATTGGGTTGTTAGGTGCCTTGTGTCCAAATTTGGTGTCAATTTGTCCCGTGGTTTTTGAGTTCGGTTAATCCCACAAACGAACATTACATTTTTATTTATATAGATTCACACTTCACATAATGTTTACTTATTAATTCTATTTGCTTTAGGTGAAAGGAGCTAAATTGCATTTTTAGGACTTCTATTTGTATTTTAATTAATTAATTAATTAGCCACATATATATTCCACCCTTCTCAACCCGAAGGGGACTCAAGACAGCTTTACAGAAAGGCAACAATTCAAAGCCATATAAAAATATAAGTATTCGTATTCTATTTTCATCCTTCTACTGTGTACTTTAGTATTGATATTTTGGGGTGGTGTGCTTGAATGCAGGTATTTTACGGTATATATATTGATGGTGATGTTCTTTAACTATGTTGTGTCCTGCTTCGAGTGGGCAGTGGGCAACAAATAATTATTGTTATTATCATCATCAACATCATCAATTTTAAATTGTTTTAAAATTATATTTAAATAATGTTAAAATTATTATTATTATTATGATTTTTAATTTTTTCCTCTAAAATGAATTGGGCGGAAGGAGGAAAGTAGTGAGCAATGTGGGAATTGCAACAATTACTGCAACAAGTAATTGTTCTGAGTTATATATTGAATTATATTTTTAAAGGCATTGCCACCGACAGATGACATGTCTCTTCCCTTTGCTTTTCAAGCTATCTGATGAGATTTGGAAGATCAGCAGGAGGAAATACAGAAAGAGAGAAACACAAATAATTAATTTTCTGGCTTTTGAAGTGGAGGGAAGGAGAGAGGGAGGGAGATTGTCTATTGTGTTTGCATATAGATAAATATTGCCGTATTTACTTTGGCAGCTTTTGTCCTTCTGCAGAGCTCTCTGATGTTATAGGGAGAAAGGAGCCGTCCTTGCTCTTCCCTTTCCCAGAAGATGAAAGAGACGACTTTCCACATGTACGATTCTTGCTGGCTCACAACTTGATACAAGGTTGGTAAAATTCCCAGGCTTTTCGTTGTGGAGCAACTTGGGATTTGAGTGAAACAAGACCTGCTTTCGAAGCAAGGCCAAGGAGTTCCCAGAAACTATTTTAATCTGCAGAGAGCCAACATACTTTCAGTGCAGTTTGTAAACTGTGTGCCCCAATTCATCCCGCTGCCTACTGTTCTTGCCCTAATTCATTTTGTTTTCCCTCTTTGGTGTCTCCAGTTTTACTTTTCAAAAGGGTTCTGCTCCTCCTTAAATCTAGGGCTGACCCTCTGCTGAAACGCCAGCGTTTGAAGCTGAATCCTCTCCCCCTGCCGCACAAAACATCAGATTTTAATTTTAAGCTGAGTTTTTGCTTCGAAATGCCATTCTCAAAATTGATTCAATGTGTAGCTTTCTGAAACTTTATTTCCTCTTTTGATTCTGAGGCTTCTCTGGCTTTGGTCTCCCCTCCCAGATTTTTGAGTTTTCTTTTTGTGTGTTGTTTTTACAACTCTTTTTCTTTGTTTCTTTTTTTTCTTTCCTTCAGGAGCAAATGGCATGGCATTTTACAAGAGCAAATGGCACTTCATACAAGTTGGCCTAAACATCTTCCCTGACCTGACTCCAAAAACAGACTGGTTTGCTGGATTATGAATCTGAGTTGAATAATTACTCTAGATTGTTGAAGGCTTTCATGGCCGGGATCACTGGGTTGTTGTAGGTTTTTTCGGGCTATATGGCCATGGTCTAGAGCAGTGTTTCTCAACCTTCCTAATGCCGTGACCCCTCAATACAGTTCCTCATGTCGTGGTGACCCCCAGCCATAACATTCTTTTGCTAATTCATAACTGTAATTTTGCTCCTGTTATGAAACATAATTTGGGATTTGTAGTTGTTGGGATTTATGGTTCACTTATAATCAAAGAGTATTAGGAACTCCACCAATGATGGAACTGAACCAAACTTGGCACGCAGAATGCCCACGACCAACAGAAAACACTGGAAGGGTTTGGTGGGTATTGACCTTGAGTTTGGGAGTTGTAGTTCACCTACAAAGAGCACTACAAAGAGAACTCAAACAATGATGGATCTGGACCAAATTTGGCATGAATACTCAGTATGCTAAATGTGAACACTGGTGGGGTTTGGGGAAAATAGGCCTTGACATTTGGGAGTTGTAGTTGCTGGGATTTATAGTTCACCTACAATCAAAGAGCATTCTGAACCTCACCAGCGATAGGATTGGATCAAACTTCCCACACAGAACCCCCATGACCAACAGAAAATATTGTGCTTTCTGATGGTCTTTGGTGACCCCTCTGGCACCCCCTGGTGACCCCTCCAGGGGTCCCGACCCCCAGGTTGAGAAACACTGGTCTAGAGGCATTCTCTCCTGACGTTTCGCCCGCATCTATGGCAAGCACCCCCTCCCCCTTTTTCCTATTTCCAACAGACCTCACTACCTCTGAGGATGCTTGCCACAGATGCAAGCATCCTCAGAGGTAGTGAATGTTTCTAGACCATGGCCATATGGCCTGAAAAAAATCTACAACAACCAGATTACTCTAGAGATTGGCTGTGTCGGAGCCTAAGGGCACATCTACACAGTGGATACCCCTTTAACTGCCATGGCTCAATGTCATAGAATTATGGAGCCTGCACTTTGGCGAGGCACCAGCACTCTTTGGCAAAGAGGATAGACTACAACTCCTATGACTCCATGGAATTGAATCATGGCAGTTATAGTGGTGCCAAATTGCATTATTTCTACAGTGTAGGGCCCCTCCTATGCTGTTATATAATCCAGATTATCAAATCAGATAATCCACATGATCTGCTTTTAACTGGATAACATGAGTCTACACTGCCATATAATCCAGTTCAAAAATGATAACCTGGATTTTATATGGCAGTGTAGAAGGGGTCTCAGTCTGCTGTGCCTCAATCAGACCTTGGGATATAGTGGTCGTGTGGAAGGGGATTCATATATTCCAGTTCAAAGCAGATTATCTTGATTATATGTCTGTGTAGAAGGGGCCTGGCATACAAATTCAATTTAAGATCAAACCTATAGAACCTATCTTGTTCATAACTTGTAGACTTCCTGTATTGTGTTCAAATTCTGGCTATTTCATAGCTCTTGTTAGTATTACAATGGAGGCTGGACCTACACTGCCCTATACCCCAGGATTCGATCCCAGATTATTTGCTCTGAAGTGGATTATTTGCATCTACACAGACATATAATCTGGGCTAAACAGATAATCTGGGATCAGACCCTGGGGTATAGGGCAGTGTAGATCCAGCCTGAAAGATTCACAATCTGTGCTGTTCCAGATGACTCTTTGGAGGAGAGCATCAGTGTTAGTAAGAAGAGCTCAGCCATAGAATCGACAACGACAACGATTCTTTATTGATTAGTCAATTTTGACCATTTCAAAACTTGCAAAACATACAAAACATACACACTTGCCCATACATACAGTAAAACCATTTATGAATACAAGGCATCCCGGCCTGCTGGCCTGTCGACCCACTCCTAAATGATTGTGCGACTACAAGATAAAAAGATTAAATGATAGAATTGTAGAGTTAGAAAATACCCCATTCTATTATATACACAACCAAAGCACTCCTCACAAATGGTCATACAGCCCTTCTTGAAAGACCTCCAGAGAAGATTCCACTATAACCTGAGGTAGCATATTTCCAGGGAACAATCCCCAGACTACAATTTTTTTAAAAAAAAATCTTTATAAATCATGACACAAAAGCCAGAATATAGAAATCCAATGATTCTCCAGGGAGCACTTCTGGAGATTGATTTGGGGAAAGCATATCTCCATATACACAACTGGATTTCAGCAAATCCCACAGCTCAGTTTCAGACCTCACAACCTCTGAGGATGCTTGCCATAGATGCAGGCGAAACGTCAGGAGAAATGCCTCTAGAACATGGCTCTATAGCCCGAAAAAACCCACAAGAACCTAGTGATTCCAGCCATGAAAGCCTTCGACAATACATAGCTCAGTTTCTGTTTGAAAATTTCCAGAGAAGGAGAATCCACCACTCTCAGCCTTAGGAAACCCTCTAATACAATGGCCTGAGGCCCCTTCCACACAGCTGAATAAGAAATTCTATTCAAAGAAATAGAACAGTGGCTTGGAGAGGGAAAACATCTCTGTTTATAAAGGCTTGCTTGTTGTATTCTTTCAGTGGAATTTATTCCGGATCTCCATGGAAGTGGAGCAAGGGAAGTTGCTTATTTATTTATTTGCAATATTTGTTGTTGTTTATTCATTCAGTCATTTCCGACTCTTTGTGACCTCATGGACCAGCCCATGCCAGAGCTCCCTGTTGGCTGTCACCACCCCCAGCTCCTTCAGAGTTAAGCCAGTCACTTCAAGGATACCATCCATCCATTTTGCCCTTGGTCAGCCCCTCTTCCTTTTCCCTTTCATTTTCCCCAGCATCATTCTTTTCTCTAAATTTTCCTGTCTTCTCATTAGGTGGTCAAAGTATTTCATCTTTGTCTCTAGTATCCTTTCCTCCAATGAGCAGTTGGGCGTTATTTCCTGGAGTATGGATTGGTTGGATCTTCTCGCAGCTCTCAAAGAATTTTCCTCAAGAACCACAGTTCAAAAACGTCTATCTTCTTGCAGTATTTATATAATGCTTATTTCACCCCTGATGGGACCCAAAGTGGTTGACACAGAAATAAAGGCAAAATTCAATGCCTTATATACGTAAACCAAATCACAAGTCAACATCATATAGCTAAGCATAAAATCAATAGTATAATTCATCATAAAATAAGATAAAAGGACATTTAAAACATGAAATATGAGGATTAAAACACTGAATAAAACATTAAAATCACATGATCGAAGCACATAGACCTGGCCATTCCAAATGTCGATTGCACATATTCCATATTTGCTTCTTGTATTGCGTTACTTTACTAGCCAGTTCAATTTTTTGCAATATGCTCAATCGGGAGAGAATGCCAGAAACTACCACAGTGCTTTGCTACAAACATTAAGTGCAGTGGTTGTGGCCTCCCACAAGCAAAACATGCATTGTGGCTTTTACAGAACGCTTCAGAAATCCCCTTTAGCCTCACTTCATCTGTAACATCATAAAGAGCAGCATTAATAACATTATGCAACACGATTTTTTGTTCCGGAGTTATACATGTCATTTTCTATTTGGTTCTATCATGAAAACACGTAAAAGGTTTATTAAACTGCAAAAACTTTGTTTTTGCAGGACATCCTGTAGCACATTTTGCTCTAGTTTTTCAGTGAATATATCCAAGAGTTTGAACCTTAGCTTGTGGTAGCCACAAAGTTTCTGGAGTATAATAAGTACTTTCAAAGTAAGTACCATGTTATTAAACAGGAAATAACACTTTCAAACCAGGAATTTTTATTTTCAAACTTTTACATAGTTTAATTCTTTATGGATATGTCACTCTGTCATATTTGTTTCCTGTTCCTTCTAAAATAAATAGGATGCCAGGGTGAGGCTGAGTCATAATCCAGGATGGCCACGCACCCATTGTTTGCTCTTAAGTTCGGAATGGCATACCTCATCCTGGACCATTAATGGCCAGACTGTTCCATTATGACACACAGTCCAGAGAGCTGAATGTACCCTGCCATCTGCTTGCAGGCACATGACACAGTAATATAGAAGAGCTGTAGCTGAATATTGACAAAATGATTTTTAGAAATTTGCATTCTTTGGCAAGCTCTTCAATTGTGCACAGCTGTAAGACCAGTGTGTTTATGAGCTACATCTGTGCAAAAATATTGACTATGACTCTACATTGGGATATATGCCTATAGGACATCACTGCAATAGTTTCCCATATATGAAACCTGCTATCTCTCAGGAGCAGCTCTTGAATCCAGATGTTTCCTGGTTGATGGAGAGTTGGGACAGTAGTAGATAAATCAGTGGTTCTCAACCTGTGGGTCCTGAAGTGTATTGGCCTACAACTCCCAGAAATCCCAGCCAAAACATCTGGGACCTACAGGTTGAGAACCATTGGGATAAATGTTCAACTGGACATACAGGCAGTCTTCATGGACCTCCAAGCAATTTGATGGGTGTTTTTCCTGCATATACTACTCTCCACCAAAAGGAAAATGTCTGGTTTGGGGGGTTCAGCTGAGAAAAAGTGAATTTTGGTTGTTGTTGTTGTTGTTGTTGTTGTTGTTGTTGTTGTTGTTGTCAGGGGCGGCTCAACCCTTTACGCAAAGTAAGCATTTACAGTTTTCTGTTTATCCCAGATTATCTGGCAGTGCGGACTCATATAAACCAATCTAAAGCAGACAACCTGGGATCAGATCCTGGGATATAGACAGGGGTGGCTCAACCCATTACGCAAAGTAAGCATTTGCAGTACAGTTGGATTTTGCCCAGGGGTGCTCTTGAGGCGCTCTTGGGGGGAAATAGACCTTGACATATGCGAGTTGTAGTTACTGGTATGTATAGTTCACCTACAATCAAAGAGCATTCTGAATTCCACCAATGATGGAACTGAATCATATATGGCACACAGAACTCCCACGATGAACAGAATATATATATCAGTGATTGGTGGGGGGGGGGGGGGATACTATTTAATGTATTGTCGAAGGCTTTCATGGCCGGGATCACTGGGTTGTTGTAGGGTTTTCCGGGCTATATGGCCATGTTCTGGAGGCAGTTTTTCTCCTGATGTTTCGCCTGCATCTATGGAAAGCATCCTCAGAGGTAGTGAGGTCTCACTACCTCTGAGGATGCTTGCCATAGATGCAGGCGAAACGTCAGGAGAAAAATTGCCTCCAGAACATGGCCATATAGCCCGGAAAAACCTACAACAACCCCAAATACTGTTTGCTTACCTTTGAAAATTACCTAGGGCTGCCTCTGGTTGTTGTTAATGGCTGTCAAGATAACTTTGACTTATGGTGACCCTATGAATGAGAAACCTCCAAGTCACTCTATCATCAACTGCCCTGCTCAGGTTTTACGATTCAGGGGTATGGCTTTTTTATTTAATCTAATCACCTGGAACATAACACTCCTCTTTTCATATCCTTCTACGCATGATTATCTTTTCCAAAGTGTCATGTCATTTCATGATATGCCCAAAGTATGACATCTCAGGGTTGTTGTAGGTTTTTTTGGGCTATACAGCCATGTTCTAAAGGCATTTTCTCCTGATGTTTTGCCTGCATCTATGGCAAGCATCCTCAGAGGTAGCGAGGTCTGTTGGAACTAGGAAAATGGGTTTATATGTCTGTGGAATGACCAGGGTGGGACTAAGGACTCTTGTCTGTTGGAGCTAGGTGTGAATGTTTCAACTGACCACATTGATGAGCATTTGATGGCCTGGCAGTGCCTGGGGAATCTTTTGTTGAGAGGTGATGAGATGTCCTTGTTTGTTTGTCCTACCTTGGTCATTTCACAGATATATAAACCCAATTTTCCTAGTTCCAACAGACCTCACTACCTCTGAGGATGCTTGCCATAGATGCAGGTGAAACGTCAGGAGAAAATGCCTCTAGAGCATGGCCATATAGCCTAAAAAAACCTACAACAATCCAGTGATTCCGGCCATGAAAGCCTTCGACAATACATATGACATCTCAATTTAATCATCTTGGTTTCTAGGGAGAATTCAGGCTTGATTTGCTGATTTTAGGACCTATTTATTGGACTTTTTAGCAATGGTATTGATAGAAGTCTTCTCCATCATCACATCTCAAATGAGTTGCATCTCCTTTTGGGAGAGAGGGCGGAATATAAATAAAGTGTTGTTGTTGTTGTTGTTGTTGTTATCATCATTCTTCACTGTTCAGTTTCCACAACTTTTGCAATGATCAAATGAGTGAGTTGTGATAGAGTAAGTCAGCTTAACACCATTGTAATTCACCAACAGGATGAGAGCCATTGTTTCCATTGCTTCTTTACAGGTATCACCTTGGAAAGCAATAGGGGTTGAGGGCCCATGCTTACAGATGAGCTGTTTGCTTATGTCTGAAATATTGTTTGAGGAAATAACATAATTTTGGTTGATTTTCTCAGATTAAAAAATGACTTTTGAGAATGTATTGCTCCTTCTCAAATTACTTCTTTTAAAAGGGTGTTACTATATCGAAATGAATTGGTATAATTAATGGTAATTTTGACCCTTCACTATATATGTGCAAATTGTTGAATATATTGAAAAGGAATTACATTAATTCATTTCTAATTTTATGACTAATTGGGCTATGAGCTACTTGATGATTTATTTACTGATTTGATGAGCAGTTGATTATGATTTTGTCTAATGAATTAATAATAGATAGGGATTTTTAAATGTATGGATTTCTATCTTGTTTATATTTTTGAATAAAATAATTAATAAGGATCAGTGCAGATTAGGATTAAAGAATGAAGCATGTTTAATGATAGTTCAATATTATCAAAGAAAAATTATGTTTTTTTTAAAAAAATACAGTGTCACTGAGGAAAAGATCCCCAACTACAAGAAACTAAAGAAAAAAGAGATGAAGGGGCTCTTTATTTGGTATCTATAGAGATAGTACAAAAATGTTGCTACACAATTTCAATTTACATGAATACAAATATTCTCAAGTACTTCCAGAAGAGAAAGTATGTGAGTGTTGTTGGAAGAAAGAGATGTGAAGCTTGATAAAACATTATCAGAACTGGAAAATAAATTAGTTTTTAAAGTTCTGTATTAAAAAAGGAAGAACATTTAGCTGCAGTTTCTTAGAAAATAAACAATATGAGGCAGTATTATTGGACCAAACCCAGAAAGAAAGAAAGAAAGGAAGGAAGGAAGGAAGGAAGGAAGGAAGGAAGGAATTATTTTATTTATTATTTCCAATATTTCTATCCCGTCCTCTACCCCCCTGAAGAGGGACTCAGGGCGGCTTACAAACCGGCAACAATTCGATGCCTACCTGCAAACCGCCTACCTGCGTGATCGCATTTCTGTGTACGAACCCACGCAATCTCATCGATCATCTAGAGAGAGGCCCTGCTCTTGCTCCCATCCACTTCGCAGGCACGATTGGTGGGGACGAGGGAGAGGGCCTTCTCTGTGGTGGCCCCCCAACTCTGGAACTCACTTCCTAAGGATATTAGGCAAGCCCCCACATTGGCAGTCTTTAGGAGGAGCCTGAAAACGTGGCTGTTCCAGTGTGCCTCCCTTGAATAAGGAAATAATCCCCAACAAAATGTCCTCAGAAGCACTTTAACTACTTGTTGGGTTGCTCTCCCTTCATTTTTTTTAAAACCCTCCTATCAGATATATCCTTATTCTGTTCATGCCCAATTTTTTAAAAAAATTTAAATTATCACCTTTGGCCCGGCCATAGGTTTTAAATCCTTGTGTGTTATTGTTTATATGTGAGTTATATTAATTGTATTGTTTTTGCTTATTTGTTTTATTGATGTGTTGTCGGGCTTGGCCTCATGTAAGCCGCTCCGACTCCCCTTGGGGAGATGGTGGCGGGGTATAAATAAATTATTATTATTATTATTATTATTATTATTATTATTATGAGGGGTATTTTTTAAGTAAGGTCCGTTTTGTTGTAGACACTAGTAGTTTGCACTCATACTGCAACGAGTGCGTGCATCATGTACATGTAAACTGTGCTCAGTTTCCATTCTGTAGCTAACCTGTATGGTTCTGTTCTGTGCTTTAAAAATGTTTAAAACTATCAACTCACCCGCCACATGTGAGGTTCGCTCAGTGATACGGTTTTTGTCAGCAAGGAACCTGCCTGCTGCAGAAATTAATCGACAGATTTGTGAAGTGTACGATGATACTGTTATGAGTGAAAGCAAAGTGCGTAAGTGGGTACAGCAATTCAAAGATGGCCGTGACAACGTCCATGATGAGGACCGCTCCGGTCGCCCTTCTTTGATTATAGTGAACTCTTGGTTATCGGAGCAGGCGGCAAGTTTTTATGAAGAGGGTATTTTAAAATTGGTTCAGAGGTATGATAAGTGTTTGAACTAACTTGGCAACTATGTCGAAAAATAGAGTGAAGTATGTACTTCCTGAAAATAAATTTACTTTTTTGAAATAAACTTTCGTTGCATACTTATGTTCAAACGGACCTTACTTAAAAAATACCCCCGTATTATTATTATTATTATTATTATTATTATTATTATGCCACCAACATAAAACAAATATGACACTTTAAAACAATAAATAAAACATTAAGTTAAAAGCAATTTAAAACAATTATTATCAAACCAAATATCCATTTCCAGTCCAATTCAACAACCAAAGACCCGATTTAGTGCCTGACCATAGTCCATAATCAATTCTTCAAACATTACAAGGAAAGCTCTGTCCTCGGCATTTTTTGGGGTTACAGGTTCAGGACCCTTGCAAAAACAAAACACACACACACACACACAACAAATAAAAAGAACATAATTATTTACCTGAGAATCACCTCCCTAAAAATCTCTAGATCCTCCAGTGCAAGTCTATAGTCAGCTTCCAACAGAAGCTGACTTTAGAGTTGTGCTGGAGGATCTAAAGCAGAGCTTTCCAAACATTTCATGTTGGTGACACACTTTTGCAACACAGAAATTCAGTTTTATCAGCAAACCTAAGGTTTAATCAATCCCTTTTAAGAGACATGGGTGTACACGTACCTAGACTGTAATAATGAAATGTATGGGGGCACAACAAATCTGAAGATACACAAATCAAGATATTTATTTATTTATTTATTTATCATGTCAGAAGCGAATTGAGGGTACAGTTGTAACTTATTTAAAAACACAAACAACGTTGAAAACTTGGCATTATACTAAATGTCCTTTGACCAGAAGCTGGCCACTTGGAGTGCCTCTGGTGTTGCTGTAAGAAGGTCCTCCATTGTTCATGTGGCAGGGCTCAGACTCCATTGTAAAAAGTGATTTGTGGTTTGCTTTTCTCCACATTCGCATGTCGTGGACCCCACATTGTGGCCCCATTTCTTAAGGTTGGCTCTGCATCTCGTGATCCCAGAGGGCAGTCTGTTTAGCACCTTCCAAGTCACCCAGTCTTCTATGTGCCCAGGGGGAAATCTCTCATTTAGAATCATCCGTGGATTGAGATTCCAGGTTTTAGCCTGCCACTGTTGGACTCTCATTTGCTGAGGTGTTCCAGCAAGTGTCTCTGTAGATTTTAGAAAACTATTTCTTGATTTAAGTCATTGACGTGCTGACTGATACCCAAACCGAGGATGGGCCGGAGATGTCACTGCCTTGGTCCTTTCACTATTAGTTGCTACTTCCCGGTGGATGTCAGGTGGTGCAATACCGGATAAACAGTGTAATTTCTCCAGTGGTGTAGGATGCAGACACCCCGTGATAATGCGACATGTCTCATTAAGAGCCACATTACTGTTTTAGCGTGGTGAGATGCGTTCCACACTGGGCATGCATATTCAGCAGCAGAGTAGCATAGCGCAAGGGCAGATGTCTTCGCTGTGCCTGGTTGTGATCCCCAGGTTGTGCCAGTCAGCTTTCGTATGATATTATTTCTAGCGCCCACTTTTGCTTGATATTCAGGCAGTGCTTCTTGTAGGTCAGAGAACAGTTCAGAGTGACTCCCAGGTATTTGAGGGTGCTGCAATGCTCCAGTGGGATCCCTTCCCAGGTAATCTTCAGAGCTCGGGATGCTTGTCTGTTCTTAAGGGGAAAATCAAGGTGAATTAAATTAACTAACAAGGATAACAATACATTTCTCCAAAATAATTTTTCAACAAATAATAAAAAATAAATGGATGGTTTTCTAGAAAGGAAAACTCTGGAGTGACTCCTTTAATGCTGATCTTTAAAATATTACTTTTTAACTACTTTTTTGGATTGCAGTTGCCTAGACCGCACAGGCATGCACACACACACACACAACATTTACATCAAGTGATTTACTGCAGAATACAAAATGCATCATAAGATGTACAAATGTCCATGTCTACAGGGAAATATATCTGTGGCATTCTACAATAACGATACGACAGCTGTAAGTGACATGTGGCTGAAACATGGCAGCATTGTTGACAGCTCATCAGATAGCAGTGTCATACCTTGTTCAGCATGAATTGTTCATACCCAACCAGGTTCTATATGAATTCTGCAACATAAAATGATTCTATTCCATTTGCCTGCATGACAATCAATATTTAATCCTCATAGATCATTTAGATAGGATAGGCCAGATTCACACAAAGTTTTTTGATACATGAAAAATATTAAGCAGCCACTCTTGGGTTCAAACCCCCTTCAAAATCAGAATCCTGGAATTTGTAGTGTGGTGAGGCATCAACATCTTTGGCAAAGAAAGCTAAAGACTTTGTAACCTACAACTTCTCTGATTCCATAGTATTAGTTATTTATCGCGTCAGAAGCAAACTGAGAATACAGTTATAATGTATAAAAAAACCACAAACAAGGTTTAAAAACTTGGTGTTATACTAAATGTCCTTTGATCAGAAGCTGGCCACTTGGAGTGCCTCTGGTGTTGCAGTGAGAAGGTCCTCCATTGTGCATGTGGCAGGGCTCAGACTGCATTGTAATAAATGGTGTGTGGTTTGGTCTTCTCCACACTTGCATGTCATGGACTCCACTTTGTAGCCCAATTTCTTAAGATTGGCTCGGCATCTCCTGGTGCCAGAGCGCAGTCTGTTCAGCATTTTCCAAATCACCCAGTCTTCTATGTGCCCAGGAGGTAGTTTCTCATTCAGTCTCAGCCACTGATTGGAGTTCCAGGTTTTAGCCTGCCACTTTTGGACTCTCACTTGCTGAGGTGTTCCTGTGAGTGTCTCTGTAGGTCTTAGGAAGCCAAGCAAGCCAACATATCAGCAAGCAAGCCAACATTTCTGATTTAAAATGTTGGCTTGCTTGCTGATATTCGAACAGAGGATGGGCCAGATATGTCAATGCTTTGGTCCTTTCATTACTGGCTGCTACTTCCCAATGAATGTCAGGTAGTGCGATACCAGCTAAACAGTATAATTTCTCCAGCGGTATAGGGCGTAGACATCCTGTGATAATGTGGCACGTCTCATTAAGAGCCACGTCCACTGTTTTAGCATGGTGAGATGCATTCCACACTGAGCATGCATATTCAGCAGCAGAGTAGCAAAGCACAAGGCCATTTCAAAGCTCCCTGCTTGAGTAGTGATGTCACGATCGTCAGCATAGATGACGCTCCATAATATTGAGCCATGGCAGCTAAAGTGGTGTCAAACCCTTAGGTAGATGCACCCTTAGGTATACCTGTTGTAAAGAGGCCACCAGTTTGTAAGGATTGCACCCAGTTTGTAATGATGCCACCAATTTGTAACGGTTTGTAAAGGAGTCACCACTTTGTAAAGACTTTTTAAATGGATAACACAACTAATAGCTTGTAATATTGATTTGTGCTTTCTTCAATGTGTAGCGTGGCTTAACTTGAAAGTATTTGTAACAGAAACTTGGCTTTAGAAGAAACTGTAACAAGTTTATTGAAGTATAGAAGAAGCTTGATGGTTTCAATAATTCTTAGCTCTTAGAGGCACATATCTTCAGAGGTTACATTTATAACATTTCATAAACCAACTCTAAGAGGACTATTCCTTCCATGAAACAGGTTTCAAACTTGTTTTCCTTCAAAATGTGTTTCTTTCTTTAACAGATTACTTCAGGTACAAGCTTATCTTTTCCTTATGTTATTTCTGTTGCAATAAAAGTTCTTATTAGGGTTCTCTCCCCCTTTTTCTCATACACTGACTAATAATATAAATAAGTCAACTCGACCTATCTAAACTACACAGGCTAAAAGCCAAAACCTTCCTGAGTCTCAACACAGTAGAATCAGCCTTTCCCTGTAGTTCTTAGACTACAGACTACCTTACTGGTTCTCAACACACAACAGAACCAGCCTTCCCCGTAGTTCACTGACTACAGACTGACAGTTTTAAAATGGCTGCCCTGCCAAGTGGCAGTTGGCTCCGCCCCTTTTCCATGGCAACTCAGCTCAGAGTGAGCTAAGCTGGCTACCATCCCCTCAATTATGCTAGTTTAAATACTTACCCTTTTAAACACCTATCTATTCTCTTATACATAACTGTAGATTAAAACTTACACTTCACCACACCTGTATTTAATAGTATCCCAAATTTGCTTACTCTTAACAGCTGTCATTTCACCTTATGGCAGGGTTGGTATAGACAATTTACACTCTACTGATCCTTCTCAACTGGTGAAGATTTATTACTTGGGAGTAAATCCCATTGCATTTGGCGGGATTGATATTCCAGAAAAGGAATGCCTAAGATCTGAATCTGGTCTGTGGTGGCAGAGAATCTAAATGAACGAAAACAGTTGCTGACACCTCCTGATTGCTAAGTGATGATCACAAGGAATTTTTGCAGTGTCTATGAAGGGTGTACATCTGTTCTATATTCCTACATGTCATGTTTTGAGAAGTCATCAATAAATAGTCTTTCAAGACAAATCTTACAGATTTACCAGCGCTCCATAATTGCCACACTCTTCAATTAGAAAGTTAAACTGCAGCCGGCATAGTATTATTTGATTAAGACTCTCATAGTTTGCAGTGATTTTTAATACATGGCATGGATTTTCTTAGAGGTGAGTTAAGAGAGCCAGCAGAGTGTAGAGGTTTGAGCACTGAACTGGGATTCTGGCGGTCAGGGTTCATGTCCTTGCTTAGCCATGAAATCCAAATGAATGACTTTGTAGAAATTATGCTATGAGAAGATCCAATGATAAGTTTGCCTTAAGGTCACTATAAGTCAGAAATGACCTGAAGGCACACAACAAACAACAGTCTTCATAATGCAAGTTAGAAGTCATTCGGTAGCTTAATTTGATAGTGGCTTCTTGAGTTTGGCTTACCTATGGCTAGGTTGGTTTCCTCCACCAGTAGCAATATGGACACAGTTGGCCCTCCACATTCGCTGGGGTTATAGACACAGGCTTCCTCCAACAGTGGAAAAACTAAAAATAGCAAAATGATTTTGTCAACCTAAAGTTGAACATAGAATCACACTGGAAGACCTATAGATTGGGGTTTTGTGTGGTTTCCAGGCTGTATGGCCATGCTCTAGCAGCATTTTCTCCTGACATTTCACCTGCATCTGTGGCTGACATCTTCAGGGGATCTGATGGTGATAAAGCAAGCGGAGTATATATACCTGTGGAGTGTCCAGGGTGAAAGTACCAATGTCTATTAGCCAAGTGTGAAGGGTGCAAGTTGCAAGTGTTTGAGTGGGAGCCATCCATTAGCGTGTGAGTAACTGAGAAGATTGCGTAGTCAATAGTGAGGGCATCTGCCTAGAAGCAGCCAAGCCTTTGTTCCCTTGGAGTATTTATTGCACGAAGCAAGAGGATGTTTCCTTGTAGCCCCAAAGCCCTGTACTCTCACACTAGCAATCCTTTTGGCACTAGCTCTTAAAACACTCTTAAATTGGGATTCTCTTGAATGAAGAAGGAAACGATTATGGAAGAATTTAGAGAAATCAAATTGACATGGTTCCATTGTATACAATTAGAACAATGGTTTAAAAACGGGGGGGGGGGGGGAATAAAAAATGGAAGTAAGCTTAACCAATTTGAACAAATAATACACAATGGAAGGGTTGTAGAGGAGAACAAAAATTTGAAAGGCGTAACTAGTAAATTATATAAGATAAGAATTGAAATAAAGAAAGGAAAAACAAAAAATAACACCCTAAAGGAGGTCTGGGAAGAAGATTTAGGGATAAAAATAAATGAAACAGTGTAGCAACAGTTATGGAGACAAAGACATCTAAAAAATTATCAATATGGGTTAAAGAAAATTATTATAAGTTAATATGGAAATGGTACCTAACACCAGTAAGAACAGCAAATATAAATAAAAACTGTTCAAAAAACTGCTGGAGAGGATGTCAAGAATCAGGAACATATATACATACGTGATGGCAATGTAAATATGTAAATAATTTTTGGGGGGTGTGGTGGAAAGTATTTAGAGAAATAGAAGATATAATGAACATTAAAATAGAAAGAAGTCCTAGTACAGCTTTATTATCATTATATAATAATAAGCAATTGAAAAAAGAGTATAACGGTGTGATAACAAATTTATTAACAATAGCAAGACTGCTTATAGCAAGGAACTGGAAAAGAGAAATAAATATAGAAATAGAGGAGGAGTATAAGGAAGTATGGAAATTGGGAAGTATGGAAATTGGCAATAAATGATAAGCTGACATATATATTAAAAGTTAAAAGATGTATATGGAAACAAAGTGATTTTGACGATATATGGAGAAGATTTATTGAAAAAGGATTAAAAAATAAAGAAGCAAAAGTTACCCCCACAAGAAGAATTGAAATTTTGGACAGATGATATGTAAAAGCCGTGGCTTCGGAGGGGGGGAGGGGAGCACAGCGGTGAGGAATAGATAATATGTATAAGCAGAAAAATAATGCTAGATGCCCAAAGTTAAAGTATGGTAGGTTGTATTGAATAATATGCATTTGCTGTAAAACAAACAAAGTATAAACAATGTATTGAACCATGATAAAATAATAAAAAAATATTTTTTCAAAAATTGGGATGCTCTTAGTTTGAGGTTCCACTGTACTCCACTCCACTTCCAAAGAACGCTGTTCAGATGCATATCTGCCCACAGAGACTTTCCCCTCCCTTGGAGTTGATTAGGGCACCCATAACAGTCATGGGAGCCAGCATGTGGTAGTGGTTTGAGCACTGGACCACAACACAGAAGAACAGGGTTCAAATCCCCACTCTACCATGGAAAATCATTGGGCAGGTCATACTCTTACATTCTCAGAGGACAAACCCCTTCCAATTGAATCCTGCCAAGACAATACCATAAGTTTGCCTTAGGGTTGCCATAAACCAGAAACGACTTATGTTGACACACAGAAATTTCTCATGTGAGTAGCATTCTTCTTTTTCCCGCTATAATTCATGCCAAACAGACTATCAAGTGTTTAGAATTACTCTTTACAGATACAAAGAATTACAGGAATGGTTCAATAAGAGAAATTTTTCAGGGAACGGTTCTGTGAGAGAAATCATTCAGGACAGATGTGGTTTTACTTCACTTGTTGGAAAAAATGGCCCTTAAAACACTCTTTAAAAAAACAAACAACCCTGCTAATTGTGAATGGTGGTAGAGTTTACTGACTTACTTGGCCTAGGGAATTGATCCAAAGTTTGTCAACAATTACACAACTCAACCAAAAAACAAAATCATGGTGTTCTGGTGTTTAGACCTGTTCTGGGGGTTGTTTGCCATGCTGAATCAGAAGATTGCATTGGAAAGTCTGCATCAGCTCTAGTTTCCTAGATATGGTTATCATGGATTTCTGTTGGCGAGCAGATAAAACTGATATATGTCATAGGATAGGAGCCCCGGTGGCACAGTGGGTTAAACCCTTGTGCCGGCAGGACTGAAGACCGACCGACAGGTCGCAGGTTCGAATCCAAGGAGAGGCGGATGAGCTCCCTCTATCAGCTCTAGCTCCTCATGCAGGGACATGAGAGAAGCCTCCCACAAGGATGATAAAAACATCAAATCCTCTGGGCAACATCCTTGCAGACGGCCAATTCTCTCACACCAGAAGCGACTTGCTCCTGACATGACAAAAAAAAGTCATAGATATCAAAAACTAGAGCTGATAGGGGGAAACTGGTGCCATTTTTGGAATCAGAATGTCCAGTCTATCCAGAAACAGATCTAAAATTGAGACACAAAATGTGTATTTGCCAGTATTATAATTTTCCCAATGATGTTCAGACTTTGAATTAATTTAATTTGGAGCTTGTACCCTATAGTCCCAATACATTAGGCAATTTACCTTTGATTTTGTGACCCGGATGTTGCTTAGCTTGAATATAAAATCAGCCAATTTCAGTTGTCTAGTCTCTTCCCAAGACACAAGATAAAAGAACTTATAAGGATGGTAACATGGGGTGTGCTGTTACAGGTGAATGCTTGGGCAAGCTACATCTTTATACTTTCCTATATGTGTGTCTGTGTGTATGCATTACATATATATGTGATGTAGTCCTGAAAAATGAGATTGTGATCTTTGCAAGGTCTAAGGAGTCCAAATAAGGATTTCCTTTCCAAATTGACTGCACAAGATTGAAAGAATCGTGATTTTTTAAATTAAATTAAAGCTGTCATTTCCAATCTTTCTTGCTCAGTTTCTACTTCAGTTTCTACTTCTGACTTTTCCTTTTTTGACACAACATTATCAGGCATTTTTTGTCAACTGACCAGATAGACATTTACGAATATGATTGACAATAGAACAGAAAGAGAATATTTGGCACTGCAGGTTCCAACTATGTATGCATGTCAAAAGAGATTTAATTTAAATGCTGTCTAATTTACACTAAGGGTGCATCTACACTGCAACATTAATGCAGTTTGACACCACTTGAACTGCTATGGTTCAATGTGACGGAATCATGGGCTGTTTTGGAGGAAGCAGAAATAATTGCAGTCATAATGAAGTATATTTCACACACAAATGGCTGGAATTCAGTGTTCAAGTTATGGATTCTTAACCTGGAGTTATGCATCCCTGACTGATTTGCATTCACACATACTGTATTTTTCCTGATTGTGGCACTATTGTTATAATGATAAAATTACAGCAACAAGCTACTGCAAGAGATGAGGGTCTGTTCCTCTGGTGGATCAGAGCACAGCAAACTTTCCATCTCCCCCCTAAAAGCAAAGAGGAATTGTGACTTCGGATTGTTACATCAAAGATTCCTGATGAGAGGGAAGTGAAATTCTCGGGCCCCTTCTACACTGCTATAGGTAGGTTAGGTAAAGATTTCCCCTGACATTTAGTCTTGTCCGACTCTGGGGGTTGGCGTTTATCTCCATTTCTAAGCTGAAGAGCCAATGTTGTCCGTAGACACCTCCAAGGTCACGAGTCTGGCATGACTGCATGGAGCACCGTTACCTTCCCGTCAGAGTGGTACCTATTGATCTACTCACATTTGCATGTTTTCGAACTGCTAGATTGGCAAAAACTGGGCCTAACAGCAGGAGCTCACCCCACTCTGCAGATTCGAACCTGTGACCTTTCGATCAACAAGTTCAGTAGCTCAGCTGTTTAACCCACTACGCCACCGGGGGCTCCATAAAATCCTGATAATCTGCTTTGAACTGGATTATATGACAGTGTAGACTCATATAATCCAGTTCCAAGCAGATAATGTTTGATAATCTGGATTATATAGCAGTATAGAAGGATCCTCAGTCACTCATTGGCTATAGGGATACCCTACAGAGCCATCAGGTTGTGCATGCAACATATACCCAGCACAGAATCCATCAAGATGCTTATTAACAAAAGGACATATGATACCTTTCCTTGCTTTTTAATACATTTACATTACTTCTGCAAAGTATGTTTCTTATACCTTTATTACATCTCTACAAAAAGTAATTTGATACAGGTAACTAAATCACCACCCACACTGCCATATAATACAGTCTAAAACTGGATTATATAGTCAATGTAGACTCATAATGCAGTTCAACTTGTCTTCAACTGAGATTGGAAACGAGGCAAGTTGACATAGGTCCCATTTACACTGCCATATAATCCAGTTTCAAGCTGGATTATATGGTCAATGTAGACTTATATAATGCAGTTCAACTTGCAGTTCCAACAGAGATTGGAAATGAGGCAAGTTGACATAGGTCCCATCTACACTGCCATATAATCCAGTTTCAAACTGGATTATATGGTCAATGTAGACTCATATAATGCAGTTCAACTGGTCTTCAACAGAGATTGGAAACGAGGCAAGCTGACATAGGTCTCACTTACACTGCCATATAATTCAGTTTCAAACTGGATTATATAGTCAATGTAGACTCATACAAGATGAAGTACTTTGGCCACATCATGAGAAGAAAGGAAAGCTTAGAGAAGACAATTATGCTGGAGAAAATGGAAGGAAAAGGAAGAGGGGCCAACCAAGGGCAAGATGGATGGATGGCATCCTTGAAGTGACTGGATTGATCTTGAAGGAGCTGGGGGTGGTGACGGCCGACAGGGAGCTCTGGCGTGGGCTGATCCATGAGGTGATGAAGAGTCAGAAACGACTGAACAAATGAACAACAGACTCATATAATGCAGTTGAACTGCATTATACGAGTCTCCGCTGACCATATAGTGCAGTTTCAAACTGGGTTATATGGTAGTGCAGATGGGACCTATGTCAATTTGCCTCATTTCCAATCTCTGTTGTTTATCACTGGCTATGGCTGGTAGGAGTTGCAATGCAAAAACATCTGGATAACAAGATTCAAAGCTCTAGAAATTGACAAGACAGAGTCTCTCTCTCTCTCTCTCTCTCTCTCTCTCTCTCTCTCACACACACACACACACAAGGTAACAACCTTTTATATTGTCTCTTAGGCCTTGCGCAAGAATGCTACTTTGATGTTCCTTCTGCTCTGTGGGAAATGAATGCTTATTGCTGAGTGCGACCGTCTCCTAGCGCAGCAAACTGCACCATTAATCATTCTAAGACGGAGTCCTTTTCTTGTACTTTTTCTCAAGGCAGAAAATCCTAATGAAGCCTCAAGGTCATGTCTCCAGATACAGCTAGCTGCACAGATATCAATAAAGCAGCTCACTTTCCTTTCTCCTCCTCCCAGGGAAACAAGTCCTTCTGATGTCTTAGGTGGGGCAGACCTAGTTCCTACTTTCAGGCGTAGCTGGCAGGGTGGCTTTTCTCTCTCCCCTCTCCCTTTTCCCCTTTCCTGCTTTTGTGTGGTTTTTATAAAGTGGCATTTTATTCCTAGAGCAAAGCAGGCATGAAAGCAAAAGTGATCCTGATGTCGTGATGTGTTCAAATGCACTTTCAATCTGACAGCGAGATGAGAAGGATTTTGTCTGCCTGTGTTTGAATCTGACTTCATGTTGGAACATTTTTAATGCAGCTTAAAAAGTAGGAGGATAGAGGATTACTTAGGAGTCTCCCTACCAAATAGGGTGGCCACCCCTCGCAACACATTTTGCACATTTTTTAATAGAGCGGCACGAACAAATGCTCATGAAATGGATTCTATTAAACCAAACAATTTATTAACAATTCATATCACATATTATACCCTGGTGGTGCAGTGGGTTAAACCACTCAGCTGCTGAACTTGCTGATTGAAAGGTTAGTGGTTCAAATCCGGGGAGCAGGGTGAGCTCCCGCTGTTCGCCCCAGCTTCTGCCAACCTATTTTATTTATTTATTTAGTTCCCACATTTCTAACCCGCCCTTCTCAACCCCCGAGGGGGGACTCAGGGCGGCTTACGCCAGCAATAATTTGATGCCACAAGATATTTATTTTATTTATTTATTGTGCCAGGAGCAACCAGACAGTTGTATTACATTTTTAACAAAACAAACAAACAAACAGACAAAACACAAAGTTTGCAAGCTTGGTAGTTGGTTAAATGTCCTTTGACCAGAAGCTAGCCACTTGGAGTGCCTCTGGTGTTGCTGCAAGAAAGTCCTCCATTGTGCATGTGGCAGGGCTCAGGTTGCATTGCAGCAGATGGTCTGTGGTTTGCTCTTCTCCACACTCACACATTGTGGATTCTACTTTGTAGCCCCATTTCTGAAGGTTGGCTCTGCATCTTGTGGTGCCAGAGCACAGTCTGTTCAGCGCCTTCCAAGTCGCCAGTCTTCTGTGTGTCCAGGGGGGAGTCTCTCATTTGGTATCAGGCATTGATTAAGGTTCTGGGTTTGAGCCTGCCACTTTTGGACTCTCACTTGCTGAGGTGTTCCAGCGAGTGTCTCTGTAGATCTTAGAAAACTATTTCTAGATTTAAGTCATTGACGTGCTGGCTGATACCCAAACAAGGGATGAGCTGGAGATGTCTCTGCCTTGGTCCTTTCACTATTGGCTGCTACTTCCCGTGGATGTCAGGTGGTGCAATACTGGCTAGACAATGTAATTTCTCCAGTGGTGTAGGGCACAGACACCCTGTGATAATGCAGCATGTCTCATTAAGAGCCGCATCCACTGTTTTAACGTGGTGAGATGTGTTCCACACCAGGCATGCATACTCAGCAGCAGAGTAGCATAGCGCAAGGGCAGATGACTTCACTGTGTCTGGTTGTGATCCCCAGGTTGTGCTAGTCAGCTTTCATATGATATTGTTTCTAGCACCCACTTTTTGCTTGATATTCAGGCAGTGCTTCTTGTAGGTCAGGGCACGGTCCAGAGTGACTCCCGGGTATTTGGGTGTGCTGCAATGCTCCAGTGGGATTTCTTCCCGGATAATTTATTTATTTATTTATTTATTTATTACTTGCACTTATTTACCGCCACTCTCAGCCCAGGGGGCGACTCGTGGCGGTGAACAACAACATAGAAAAGACAATTTACAGTAATCAGAACAATACATAACATGCTACTACTACTTGACATATACTTATACTAAAAATCCGCTTCGTCATATCATGGGTCATAGTCAGTCTCATAGTCGTGGTCCATTCCGGTCATCATTGCCAAGATATAGCACTCAGTTAAAGGCCAACTCGAAGAGCCATGTTTTCAGGCTCTTACGAAAGGCCATAAGGGAGGGCGCCTGTCTAACTTCAGCAGGGAGGGCGTTCCACAGCCGGGGGGCCACCACCGAGAAGGTCCGCTCTCTCGTCCCCGCCAGGCGTGCCTGTGAGGCAGACGGGATCGAGAGAAGGGCCTCCCCGGATGATCTCAAGGTCCTCGTGGGCTCGTAGGCCAAGATGCGGTCTGCAAGGTATTTTGGGCCGGAACCGTTTAGGGCTTTGTAGGATAGTACCAGCACCTTAAATTGGGCCCGGTAGCAAATCGGCAGCCAGTGGAGCTGGGACAGCAGGGGCGTTGTGTGCTCCCTACGCCCTGCTCCTGTTAACAACATGGCTGCCGCGCGCTGGACTAGCTGGAGCTTCCGGGCCGTTTTCAAGGGCAGCCCCACGTAGAGAGCGTTGCAGTAGTCGAGGCGGGATGTGACCAAAGCGTGTACCACCGTGGCCAAGTCAGACTTCCCAAGATACGGGCGCAGCTGGCGCACGAGCCTGAGCTGTGCAAATGCTCCCCTGGTCACCGCTGAAACCTGGGGATCCAGGCTCAGCGACGAGTCCAGGGTCACACCCAAGCTGCGAACCTGAGCCTTCAAGGGGAGTGCGACCCCGTCCAGCACAGGCTGTAACCCTATACCCTGTTCGGCCTTGCGACTGACCAGGAGTACCTCTGTCTTGTCTGGATTTAATTTCAGTTTGTTCGCCCTCATCCAGACCATTACAGCGGCCAGGCACCGGTTCAGGACTTCGACGGCCTCCTTAGTAGCAGGTGGGAAGGAGTGACAGAGTTGGACATCATCTGCGTACAGATGACACCGCACCCCGAAACTCCGGATGATCTCACCCAGCGGCTTCATGTAGATGTTAAACAGCATGGGGGACAGGATGGAGCCCTGAGGAACCCCACAGGTCAAAGGCTGTGGTGTTGAACAGGAGTCCCCCAATAACACCTTCTGGGTACGGCCCTCCAGAAATGACCGGAGCCACTGCAAAGCAGTGCCCCCGAGACCCATCTCTGCAAGGTGCCCCAGAAGAATACCGTGGTCGACGGTATCGAAGGCCGCTGAGAGGTCCAGGAGCACCAACAGGGACACACTCCCCCTGTCTAGCTCCCGGCGCAGATCATCGACTAAGGCGACCAAGACCGTCTCGGTACCATGTCCCGGTCTGAAACCAGACTGTGCCGGATCCAGATAATCCGTGTCTCTCAAGAATACCTGGAGTTGTGAGGCCACCACGCTTTCCATGACTTTGCCCAAGTAGGGAAGATTGGAAACAGGCCGAAAGTTTTCGAATTTGGTGGGGTCCAGTGATGGCTTCTTCAACAGCGGCTTTATAATAGCCTGTTTTAGGCTCGCTGGAATCTTGCCTTCCCGAAGGGAGGCATTCACCACCACCGTTACCCACTCGGCCAATCCCCCTCTGGCCTCCTTCAGAAGCCAGGATGGGCAGGGGTCTAGGATGGACGTGGTGGGCCTCATTCCTCCAAGTATCTTGTCCACATCCTCGGGCTTCACAAACTGAAAAGAATCCAACAAAATAGGACAAGCAGGTGCTTGTGTCACATCCACAGAGACTGCACTTAATGTGGCGTCCAGCTCAGAGCGGATCAAAGCGACTTTGTCTGCAAAGAACCGAGCAAATGCTTCACAGCGCGTGACCGAATTGTCAGGGCTCCCACCTGAGGTAGGGGGAGTTAAAAGACCTCTGACAATCCGAAACAGCTCCGCCGGACGGTTCTTTGCAGACGCAATAGTAGCCGCAAAGAAAGTTTTCTTTGCGGCTTTTATTGCCGCGGCATATGCCCTTAGAAAGGACACAAACCGTGTTCGATTTGGCTCGCTTGGGTCCGAGCGCCACACGCTCTCTAGTACCCTCTTCCTTCGCTTCATCGCTGCCAGCTCCTCAGTGAACCAAGGGGCTGGTTTAGCTCGGTTACTCGAGAGGGGACGTTCCGGAGCGATCCTGTCAATTGCCCTGGTCATCTCCCCATTCCAGAGAGCGACCAAGGCCTCGACATGGTCACCTACCGAGGTGGCGGGAAAATCCCCAAGAGCCGTCAGGAATCCATTCGGATCCATAAGCCTCCTGGGGCGGACCTTCTTAATGGGTCCTCCACCTCTGCAGAGGTTAGGGGGCGCAGTGAGCCTAAATCTGATCAAGAAGTGGTCGGTCCATGGCAACGGAGAGATAGACAGCTCCTCCACACCGCCACCCTGCTCCCATCCCTGGCAGAAGACCAAGTCCAATGTGTGTCCAGCACAGTGGGTGGGGCCAGTTATCCGTTGGGACAGCCCCATGGTTGCCATGGCGGACATGAAGTCCTGAGCCGCTCCTGTGAGGGTTGCCTCGGCATGGATGTTGAAGTCCCCCAGCACAAGGAGCTGTTGGGACTCCACCGCCAGGCTCGAGACCACCCCCGCTAGCTCAGGTAGGGAGACTGTAGTGCAGCGAGGTGGACGGTACACTAGCAGAATCCCTATTCTGTCCCGGTCACCCACCCTCAGGTGGACGCATTCAAAATTTGTGGTCTGTGGGATGGGGCTCCTGGTCAGATGGATGGAATCTCTATAGACCACTGCGACCCCGCCTCCCCGTCCTCCGGCTCTTGGTTGGTGTTGCACGGAGAAACCTGGAGGGCAAAGCTGGGAGAGATTTACGCCCCCAGCTTCATCCAACCAGGTCTCCGTGATGCACGCCAGATCTGCCCGCTCCTCCAGGATTAAATCCTGGATCCAGGTCGTTTTTCCGTTGACAGATCTGGCGTTCAACAACACCACCTTCAAGCCGGAGGGTCCGCTCACCTGGTTACACCAATTTACCTTAGGAGACCGATTGGGGGTTGTTAATATGGATAAGCGTTCCGAATTAGGCCGAATTTGAGGTCTCCTTTTTCCGCATCTCCTCCTTCCCACCACGACCTCTATGGGGGCCCCTCGGCTAGTGGAAGACCTCCCCCCCTCCATGCCGCCATCCATAGTCAAGAAATTGCTTTCTACTTTGCTCGTTGTTAGATTTTTTGGTTCTTGCCAACATCCTCTCTCCCCCTCCCCCTCCCTCCCTATCCCATTTTCGTTCGCAGGCTCCAACCCACCTCCTTTTTTGCCCCCTCCGCTACACAGAAGTAACAGGGACAGTACATAGATGGGGATGGGGAACCACATGGATAGCAGCAATACAGATGGTGGTGGTGTTCCAGCCACACCAATGGGCTAGATCTTAAAGTGCAAGTTTTTAAATGCAGCCCTGTCTATAGTAGTATTTAATCAACAGCAGACACTACGTGCTCTCAGGCACAATCATAAAGTGCTAGGTCTAAAGTGCTCTATTCGACAATAATTAAAGTGCGGCACGGAGGGATGGGGAAGGGGCGAAAGTGCTGGTGCAATCTAGCAGCAGGCGGCAGGCGCCTAAAGTGCTCTATTATGTTCTCACCATATTGGTACAAATGACAACCAGGAATATACTAAGTTGGTAGTATATATTACCCTCCAATGGGGATGAAAGTGATGGCAAATTAGTTAACTATTGATATGATCCCCGGTGGAATCTTTAGACGGTTGGTATACAAGCGGATGGGGCTTCCGGAGGTGACAACTCAGCGGTGGGCAGCACAGATGGTCAATCAAACTCTCATTCAGTATGTATCAATATAGGGGCTGGCTTAAAGGTCTATTAAGGCTAGCACCAAAGGTCTACACACTACTGAGGCCAGCACAAGAGGTCTACACAATATTAAGGCACATACAAAGGTTCTACACAATATTAGTCAATGCTGAAAAGATGAAACTCTAGAAGATCCAGCAGTGGTGGCAAAGGTGAAATCTAGCAGCAATGACAAGGCGGCGGGCCAAATGGTGGTGGCCGCGATGGAAGGCGGCAGCGATGGCCCAGCGGCGGCCCAGCAGCTGCAGCGGTAGCGATGGAAAGGCGGCGATGGTGAGGCGAGGCGCCAAGATGGCGGCCACAACAGCCGCGGCGTTCTCCGTGCCCTGGCTTGGCCCAACGGCCCCAGCGGTGGACCGGTCGCAGCAGCGGCAGCGATGGTGAAGGCGGGGCGCCAAGATGGCGGCCTCAGCGGCCGCGACGCTCTCCGTGACCCAGCAGTGGTCCGGTCGTACCGGCGGCGGTGAGGGGACGGCGGCGGCGATGGAGAAGCGGGACGCCCTGGCTTGGCCCTGGCCCCAGCGGTGGTCCGGTCGCAGCGGCAGCGGTGAAGGGACGGCGGCGGCAATGGAAAAGCGAGACGCAAGATGGCGGCCGCAGATGTAGAGCTTTATAGATGTAGAGGCCTCCTTGCAGATTGCTGAGTCACACCCCACTGGAGGAGGCCTGGGCTGCTGGCTACTCACAAGGAGTCCTGGGAGCAGGCTGGAGATCTTTATTGCCCCTTCACAGCAAGCACAGCAGACTCAGTCCCTGGCAGGCCTGTGGACTCAGCTTTATAGATGTAGAGGCCTCCTTGCAGATTGCTGAGTCACACCCCACTGGAGGAGGCCTGGGCTGCTGGCTACTCACAAGGAGTCCTGGGAGCAGGCTGGAGATCTTTATTGCCCCTTCACAGCAAGCACAGCAGACTCAGTCCCTGGCAGGCCTGTGGACTCAGCTTTATAGATGTAGAGGCCTCCTTGCAGATTGCTGAGTCACACCCCACTGGAGGAGGCCTGGGCTGCTGGCTACTCACAAGGAGTCCTGGGAGCAGGCTGGAGATCTTTATTGCCCCTTCACAGCAAGCACAGCAGACTCAGAGATAGGGATGCTTGTCTGTTCTTAAGGTGAAAAGCACATGTCTGTGTTTTAGATGGATTAGGGATCAGCTGGTTTTCCCTGTGATAGGCAGTAAGGGCACCTAGAGCTTCGGAGAGCTTCTGTTCTACCATCAAAAAGCAGTGATGGCACGATCATCAGCATAGATGAAGCTCTCTGTCCCTTCTGGCAGTGCCACAAGATAATCCAAATGTAAACAAATATAACAATAGTTTCAAACATTAAATAAACATTAAGTTAAAAACATATTAAAACATTGTCATCAATCCATATAGCCATTTCTAGAAGTTCGAAAACACGTAAATGCAAGTAGATCAATGGGTATCGCTTCTGCGGGAAGGTAATGGCGCTCCATGCAGTCAAGCTGACCACATGACCTAGGAGGTGTCTATGGACAATGCCAGCTCTTCAGCTTAGAAATGGAGATGAACCCCACCCCTCAGAGTTGGACACGACTACATTTAATGTCAGGGGAAACATTTACCTTTACTACTATACTTTTTTTTTTTTACAAAGGCTGTCAAGCAGTCCTATTACACTTTTCCTCCTTGTCCTCTGGCTAGCTGGATTTTTTTTAGCAGCATCAGGACTGGGAGGATTGTGAAGGAGGGCCAGAGAGATACAGACATTCAGTGTCGAATTGAATAATAATAATGCACTTTATTTATATTCTGCCCTTCTCTCCATGGGAACTCAGAGCAGATTACAGTATAAACAGATACCAGCAAACAATCAATGTGTTGTTACAATACAACAAGACACACCAACACAAACAAAGACAGAGGCTTCTACTTTCATTTCCGGCTTTGAAGGAGGTGCTGTTCTCTATTTCTAATCCAAGGAGCCTACATTGTCACCTCTTGGTCTTATGACCAGCATGACTGTTTAGTGCGTCTTATGCCTTTCCCGCCAAAGCAGCACCTATTTATCTATTCACATTTGCATATTTTCAAACTACTAGGTTGGCAGAAGCTGGGTAACAATGGGAGCTCACCCTGTCCTGCGGATTCAAACTGCCAACGTTCAGGTCAGCAGTTCAGCAGCACAAGGGTTTAACCCATTGTGCCACCACGGCCCAAGCAACACTATTTGCAATAAGACCTGAAGAGGAAATAATGGCTTACCGGATCTGGTTGTTTCATTTCATGTATGCACATTGCTAATTATGAATGAATGTTTCTGGGAACAGCTTCTCATTTCCCTCCCCTCTCTCCGCCCTCTCCAGGTTATGGTTCTGTGGATGATTGAGAATATCAACAGACTAAAATCCCTGTTCGGTTTCAATCTGTGCATGTGTGTATGTGGCCATTTTAGAACAATATGAAATAAGTTGTGGCAAAGACATGTAAATATTTGTTGAGGCAAAGGTTAAGAAGATATACATTAGGTAGCAAAAGTGGGAGAAATGATATACAAGCAGACAAAACTAAAAGTAGTGCCATCACTATAAATAAATAGTAAAGGTAAAAGTTGTCCCCTGACATTAAGTCCAGTCATGTCCGACTCTGGGAGTTGGTACTCATCTCTATTTCTAAGCCGAAGAGCTGGCATTGTCCATAGTTACCTCCAAGGTCAGGGGGCTGGCATGACTGCATGCTGTTACCTTCCTGCCAGAGTGGTACCTATTGATCTTCTCACATTTGCATGTTTTCAAACTGATCATAGAATCATAGAATCAAAGAATTGGAAGAGACATCATGGGCCATCCAGTCCAACCCCCTGCCAAGAAGCAGGAATATTGCATTCAAATCATTCATTCAAATGATAGGTTGGCAGAAGATGGAGCTAACAGCAGGAGCTCACGCCACTTCCTGGATTTGAACTTGTGACCTTTTGGTCAATAAGTTCAGCAGCTTAGTGGTTTAACCCACTGTGCCACCAATGAATAGTCAGATTTTTTAAGCACCCTTGAGCATATTGTTGATGCATTCCTAACCTATCCTACTACCTACTAAGGATCCTTCTACACCAGTGGTTCTCAACCTGTGGGTCACCAAATGTTTTGAAACAATATCATACGAAAGCTGACTGGCACAACCTGGGGATCACAACCAGATACAGTGAAGACATCTGCCCTTGCGCTGTGCTACTCTGCTGCTGAGTATGCATGCCCAGTGTGGAACACATCTCACCACACTAAAACAGTGGATGTGGCTCTTAATGAGACATGCCGCATTATCATGGGGTGTCTGCGCCCTACACCACTGGAGAAATTACACTGCTTAGCCGGTATTGCACTACCTGACATCCGCCGGGAAGTAGCAGCCAACAGTGAAAGGACCAAGGCAGAGACATCTCCAGCTCATCCCCTGTTTGGGTATCAGCCAGCACGTCAACGACTTAAATCTAGAAATAGTTTTCTAAGATCTACAGAGACACTCACTGGAACACCTCAGCAAGCGAGAGTCCAAAAGTGGCAGGCTCAAACCCAGACCCTCAACCAATGGCTGATACCAAATGCAAGACTCCCCCCTGGGCACACAGAGGACTGGGCAACTTGGAAGGCGCTGAACAGACTGTGCTCTGGCACCACGAGATGCAGAGCCAACTTTCAGAAATGGGGCTACAAAGTGGAATCCTCGACATGCGAGTGTGGAGAGGAGCAAACCACTGACCACATGCTGCAATGCAACCTGAGCCCTGCCACATGCACAATGGAGGACCTTCTTGCAGCAACACCGGAAGCACTCCAAGTGGCCAGATACTGGTCAAAGGACATTTAATCAACTACCAAACTCACACATTTTGTATTTTGTCTGTTTGTTTGCTTTCTTCTGTTAGAAATGTAATATAATTTGACTGGTTGTCCTGACACGACAAATAAACAAATAAACCAAATGTTTTAACCTTCAACGTCCAAAAATCCTAACAGCTGGTAAATTGGCTGGGATTTTGGGGAGTTGTAGGCTAAAACACTTGGGGACTCACAGGTTGAGAACCTCTGATCTACATTGACTATTCGATGCAGTTTCCGACCGGCTTTGAAGAAAGCAGTTTTGCTGAGCAGATGATTACATAGGAAATCCTGGAATCATTTTGTGATTTGTGTGGTGATTACACAAACCAAAAAACACTGCTGAGCATTAAGGATTTTTTGTTCACTTTCTCTTTCTCTTGTGGGAGTTTGTGGTCTTGCTGCCACCACTGGCTTCAAATTGCATTAAATGGTCAATGTAGATGGGGCCATAGAATAATGTCAACAGTGCTTAATGGGCAGTGAACTACCAAGTGATTTTTAATTATATATATATATATTCAAAAAAACTAGTCTCAAACTGACCCAGAAGCAGAGCAATTTGCAGACGATTGTTGTTCACAATGCAATATAAGGTAAGTGTAGGTGACATTCTCCGGGGCATTTTGCCAAGAAAAGAAACGTTAAATGAAATCATTTGGCTTAGCGTCTTGAGCAGTCCCATGTTCTTTTGAGGCATATGCCACCTCTGATAAGTAACTTGGCATAAGCGAGGCTGGGAAGGGGAGGGGGAGAAATCTGTTTAAAGTTCCAACAAAGAGACAAACAAGAGAACAGCAGGAGCGGACTGTGGTTGAAGGAACAGGGAGTTGTATTAGTATTAGATAAGTCACCTCTCATTCATGGTGGTACATAGAAAAGGAGCCAGAAAAAAGTCCTCTGTTAATAACAACCAGAAGGTTCTGCTTATCAAAAAAGAAAAAAAGAAGGAAAAATGGAAAGGAAATGTACGTGCTGTTTTCATACATCTCTCCCTCCACCAATAGTAAAAAGACATAAGAACTGAAAGCATGGAATCGGTGTAATTAGTCTTTTTGCCTCTTCTTATTGTGTGATCAAAGTGAAGTCTTAGTCCCAGTTCTACTACATTTATTTGTCCATATGTCTGACAACTGCAGAAAAACCCATCCCATTACAATTGCAGTCCTTTATGGAGCCCACTTCATAAGGTGCAGCTCAGTTTGTGCTGTACAAAAATGAGGAAATTTTCCCAAAGTTGTATTTGTGCCAAGAAAGTGGTAGCATGAAAATCAGGCATAGAATGGGCTACTCTTAAAATGCTCAGATGGCCTGCTTGGGAAGATATGCAGCCTCCAATGTTTTGGTATATGGCAATGGAATCATCAGGGTAATAATAATAATAATAATAATAATAATAATAATAATAATAATAATAATCATAATAATAAAACACATCCTCAGCTGCTGCAAGAAGATCATGCAGACAGACCACAAGCAGAGGCATAACACTGTTGCTCAGATGATTCATTGGAACTTGTGCCACAAATACCATCTGCCTGCGACAAAGCACTGGTGGGACCATAAGCTGGAAAAAGTTACAGAGAATGAACATGTCAAGCTACTCTGGGACTTCCAGATTCAGACAGAGTTTTGGAGCACAATACTCCTGACCTCATGATTGTGTTAAAAAACAAAGTATGGATTGTCGCTGTTGCAATCCTGGATGACAGCAGGATTGAAGAGAAACAACTGGAAAATTTTACACGATATGAGGATTTAAAGATCGAGCTGCAAAGACTCTGGCACAAACCAGTAAAGGTGGTCCCAGGGGTGATCGGCACACTGGGTGCAGTGCCTAAAGGCCTTGGCCCGCAATTAAACACAATTGGCGCTGACAAGATTACCATCTGCCAGCTGTAAAAGGCCACCTTACTGGGATCTGCACGCATTATTCGCCAATACATCACACAGTCCTAGACACTTGGGAAGTGTCCGACGTGTGATCCAATACAACAGCCAGCAGAGTGTCTGCTGTGGATTCATCTTGTGGTGTTTCAAATAATAATAGATCACATCCTCAGCTGCTGCAAGAAGATCGTGCAGACAGACTACAAGCAGAGGCATAACACGGTTGTTCAGATGATTCATTGGAACTTGTGACACAAACACCATCTGCCTGTGACAAAGAACTGGTGGGATCACAATCCTGAAAAGGAGCTTAACCCATTGCGGCACCAGGGGCTCCTAGTAACAGATTTCAAGGTCTGTATAGCCTTTTCAAGATCTCTTTAAACCAGTGGCAACAGGCTGCTTCCATATGAAGAAAAAATGATTAAGATGCAAATTGACAATTATCTTCAGCTGTTCTAAAAACCATTGCTTAGGTGTTCTAAAAAACCATTGCTTAGGTGCTGGCCACATTACCTTGGAGGCATCTATAGACAACACCGGTTCTTCAGCTTAGAAATGAAGATGAGCACACACACCCCCCACCCCCCACCGCACATGACTTGACTTAATGTCAAAGGGAAACCTTTACCTTTATTTAGGTGACAGATCAGTAGATCAATGAACCTGTGGCAGGTTTTAAAGAAATTATCTAAAGTCCTAAATCACTATTTACCAGATGTTGGTCTTCCAGATGTTTTCAGCACTAGATCCTGACTATTGGTCAAGTTGACTGGGGATTCTGGGAGTAGACATCCAAAACCAAATCTTGGGGACCACTGTCAAAAACCTATTTGGGGACATTATTCAGCACCTTGGATACCTCCTTCAATTTCAAAATATGGAGTAAATTGACTGCTCCACTGACACCAACTGCTACTACTTCAGACAATGCAGTGGGGGCCCTTCCACAGAGCCGTATATACCAGGATATCAATGCAGAAAATCCGACATTATTTGAGTGTGGACTCAGATAACCCAGTCCAAAGCAGATATTATGGGATTTTTTGTCTTGATATTCCGGGATATAGGGCTATGTGGAAGGGCCCTGGGTTGCTTACTAATCATTCTTTAAATTACCAGTTTCTAAAGTTTATAATACTGTACAATAATCCCTGTGATGTGCTTCATTGAACTCTGTGGGATTTACTTCTGAGTAAGCATGCTTTGGCTCTAGTTGGCTTACCTGTTTTTTTGTTTTTGTGTCTTCATTTTCATTTTGTTGCCTTTCAAGTGGCCATTGTTAGATGACTCACATTTACTGGATGGTGTCCTATGACATACTATTACTTTGCATCCATATTAAAAGTCATTTACCTGTGTTCTTAATTCTTCCTTTGGAATGCCAGGAATTCCTCCCTCCTCCCTTTTTGTTTCCAGCAAAAGGAAAGCAAGGGAATGGGAGGGAGGAGAGAGTGCGAGAGAAGGTGCCTTAACAACTATTTGCCTCACAGAGTTCATAAATGAGCCCATCACCCTGTACTAGAAGTGGTATAATTTTATCGGAATGAAAACCATTCTCTTTGATCTTCTCCAGTTCTTAAATCCAGCAGTTGTGTATTCGAACATCAATGGAAATGTGGTTTCAAGCTTCCTCTTTCATTATCTTTCTCAAAGATTAAAAAAAAGAGAGAGAGAAGTTCTGAGCTTTGGAGATGAGGCAATATTTTTACTGTAATTTCTTTATCTGATTGCATCCTGTTTACCCATGCTGCCAAAAAGAGAAACCTCCCCTCTCCCTGACAGGTGTCTTTGTTTGAAAGGTGGCTTTCTTTTAAGTGTGTGTGTTTGTATGTTCACGCATGTTGTGCATCATTTTTGTGTAAGCAAAAAATATGTACTCACGTGCATTAGACACGCATGCGAGTACACACATACGCACACAAAGAGAGGACAGCCAAGGGACAGCTGCCTGTGGTTTGCTCTTTTATTGCAGAAGAGATAAGGTTGTTAAATGCTATATGTCTGGCTTGAGCTCTGTGTGTGACCTACAGGAATCAAGATGGGGATCTGGTGATTAAACGTAATTCTTTTATCTTTGGCACAAGAAGATGGTGGAGCCAAAGGACAATCTACTTTATTTTCCAGGATGATAGAATTGTGGTTTGACATTATAATTAACTATCTGACACATTCCTGTCGGGCTTCAGATGTTGTTAACTGCTCTGAAACATTCCCCCTCCCAAGCCATCTAAGCCTGTAAAACTGTTCAGTGGTTGAAAACAAGATTTCTGTTTTGCCATCTGGGAAAAATACATTTTGCTCTCCTTGTTGCCATTGCTTTTTCAACACAGGGGTTTCTTCTGGTTCAGCTAAATGCTAGGATCTGGCTCCTGTTGGTTGGGTGTCATTCCAGTCTTTCAAAACATCTATATAAATAAAAAAAATATAATGTTCGTTTGTGGGATTAACAGAACTCAAAAACCACTGGGGGAATTGACACCAAATTTGGACACAATACACCTAACAACCCAATGTATGTCCTTCATTCATAAAAACACTGAAAAACATAACAGAAGGGACTTTAAAAGCCTCAAAAAGCTAAATGACAATACAGAAAAAAGGAAGAAAGGGAGAGGGAAGGGGAGAAAAAAGAAAGAAAAGAAAGAGGGAGGGAGGGAGAGCAGGAAAGAAAGATGGAAAGGAAGAAGGAAGCATGGATGCAAAGAGAGAAGGAAGGAAAGAGGTAGAGAAGGGAGAAAGGAGAGAAAGAGGGAGGGAAAGAAAAGGGGAAGGAAGGAAAATTAGAGAAGGAAGGAGAGAAGGAAAGAAAAAAGGGAAAGAAGGAAGGAAAGAGGGAGCAAAGGTAGGGGGAAGATGTAGAGAAAGGGAGAGAAGGAAAGAAGGAGGGAAAGAGAAAAGGAAGGAAAGCGAGACAGTAGAAGAGAAAGAAAAGAGGGGTAAGAAGGAAAGAGAGAAGGAAGGAAGAAGAGAAGGAAAGACAGGAAGGAAGGAAGGAAGGAAGGAAGGAAGGAAGGAAGGAAGGAAGGAAGGAAGGAAGGAAGGAAGGAAAGAGGGAGTGAAGGAAGGAGTGGAAGAAGAAGAGAAAGAGGGAAGGTTGGCCACAGCAACGCGTGGTGGATACAGCTAATCAGGATATAAAATTCATCCTGGAAATATTCTTCCATCCATTTTTGGATTCTCTTGAATTTCTTCGGTGCCATTGCATTATCTATAGCTGCTCAGGCCAGACTATAAAGTTATCTCGACATTAGTAGATTGATGGATTCATGTGGGCACAGCAGATTATGATTTCAGTGTGGCTTTTAACAGTGTCCAATATCACCAAATCAAATTTCAGGGGAGAGAAATGTACAGTTTTGCATTTTGGTCAGAAGAATCTGCTGCACAAATATAGGATGGGGAGTACTATATCTATGAAAAGGGATCAAGGAGTTTTTAACAGTCCAAGCTAAATATGAGGACCTAATCACACTAGATTAGGTCCTCATATTTAGGACCTACCACTATAAATCCGGTTTCTGCCTCTTGCAGAATTCTGGGGTTTGTAGTTTAGGGAGGAGACTTTAACAGCCTCACTAAACTACAAATCCCAGAACTTTGCAGGATGAATTATTAAGGATGAAGTCCTTAATAACAGAATGTGATGGCTGAGATGGTGGGATCAAGGGTGGGATCAGGTGACAAACAGAGATATGTCATTGGCCCTACCTTATTTTCCGTCTTCATCATTATGGTTATGCACCTTGTTGATAGGAAACTTCCCATCAGTGTGGAAATCACCTATCAGACAGATGGCAAGCTCTTTAACCTCAGCAAGCCGAAAGCCAGAAGTATGGTCACAACAACATCTGTTATAGAAATACAATATGCTGATGATAAAGTAGTCTGTGTTCATTCAGAGGAAGACCTACAAGCCACTTTAAACTCCTTTGCAGAAAAATATGAAAAGTTGACATCAATGCTGATTTTTTTGTTGTGTCAGGAGTCGCTCCTGTTGTGAGAGAATTGGCCGTCTGCAAGGACGTTGCCCAGGGGACACCTGGATGATTTGATGTTTTTATCATCCTTGTGGGAGGCTTCTCTCATGTCCCCGCATAAGGAGCTGGAGCTGATAGAGGGAGCTCATCTGCCTCTCCCCGGATTCGAACCTGCGACCTGTCGGTCTTCAATCCTGCCAGCACAGGGCTTTAATCCACTGTGCCACCGGGCACTCCAATGATGAAATACTACACCACCTGAGCTCTGTGAGTAGAGGATAACTTCTGGAACAATTCCATCAGTGTCATCTCCAAAAAATCCCACAAATCTCTTGGGAAGACATGTGGACAAACATCAGCATTATAGAAGAAACAAAGAGAACCAGCATTGAAGTGATGATCCTCCACCATCAACTTCGCTAGACTGGCCACATTGTCTGAGTGCCTGATCACCATCTCCCAAAACAGTTACTTTACACTCACTTCAAGAACAAGTGTTGGTGGACAGCAAAAGAGATTTAAAGATGGGCTTAAAGCTAACCTTAGAAAATGTGAACGAAACACTAAGAACTGGGAGGCCCAGTCCTCGAGTGTCGGAACTGGAGGTTCTGACAGCGCTACGAATTTTGAAGAGGCACAAATAGAGGACAAAGGGGAGAAACATGCGAAGAGGAAGGCATATCACGAAAACCCTTTTCAGGACAACCTTCCATCTGGAAATGTATGTCCTCACTGTGAAAGATCATGCAGATCCAGAATAGGTCTCTTACGGACCCACCACCAAAACTCTGCCCTTGGAAGACAATCACACTCAGTCATGAGTGATCACTTGTGATGATGATGATGATGGTTCAGCTTTATTCGAATGTCACCAGGAATCCTCTGTCTATTTTGGAGAATTGCTGGAAAATTTGATGGGCCTGGGTATGAAGAAAAAACGATTAAGATGCAAATTGACAATTATCTTCAGCTGTTCTAAAAACCATTGCTTAGGTGCTGGCCACATTACCTTGGTGGCATCTATGGACAACACTGGTTCTTCAGCTTAGAAATGAAGATGAGCACCCTCCCCCCCCCCCCCCCCGAGTTGGACACGACTAGACTTAATGTCCAGGGGCAGATCCATAGCCAGGATTTTGATTTGGGGGGGGGGGTGAGTTTGATTTGGGGGGGCTTAGTTTGATTCGGGGGGGGGGGCTCAGGACCTACCCTAGCAAACCTTTTGTATCATTGTCCCAATACCCCCATGCATATGGGATATATTGAGCATGGTGATCGGATCATGATAATAATGTACCAGTAAGGCCTTCTCGCGGACCACCCTGAGAATTGGGGGGGGGGGGAGCTGAAGCCCCCCCCCCCCCAGCTATGGGCTTGCCGAGGGGAAACCTTTACCTTTATTTAGGTGACAGATCAAATTTGTTTTGCAATCCCTTGGAGCACCTTAAAAATGTGGATCTACATGGCAATGCAGCTATTCAAAAGTAGAACTGGCTTGCAAGTAGATAACTCTCTTGTATCAGAGGTTTTACACAGAAGTTGAATGGTAACCTATCAGGGACACTGTTGCAACAGCCTCCCACACCATCATGTGGGATTTAGACTAATCTTCATGCAACTGAAATCCAAAGCTCACCTTGAATTTCAGCATGTATCATGCATCCCACTGTTTTTTTAAAAAAATACATGCAAACATTTCTTTCACCTCTTTGTGTGGTATTATTTGTTTCTTTGTCTCTTACGTCCTTTGCTCCCTTACTTTCCTTAGCTATCTCTTCACTTGCACTTACTAACGTTTCTTCACAAAATTGCACTGATGCTGCGCGTGTGACCCATCTTAAACTGGAAATATGACCCAGTTGTAGATCACAAACCACCAGTTTTATAAATGTGGCTTTGATCACAGCTGCATTGCGATTAAAATGCATCTCATGCTCGAAACAAATAGCCGTGGGTCATAACAGATTTTGCACAACTGCGTATAACCCAATCCGATATTGGATTGTATACGTGTAGAAATAAACATATGTAGCTGCCATATGTTCCCCTCACTGAATTTTACCTCCTGCACAAAAATGAGCAAGTGAAGAGGGAGAAAAAGAATTGTTTTGGATGGATATAATCTTGTTGCAGAGACTTCTTATTGCCATGGTGTACAAAGGCAACTGGAGTGTGCTTAGGTGGACCTCCAAAAGCTGGTCTCAAGTAGATAGAAGATGGAAGAAGAAAGGACTGCCAGCAGTACGATTTTCCTAAGGTCTTGGCAACAAGGTGACCAATGCTCATCTTTTTCATGGAAATATTCCTATGTGGTTCTGTTGAGTTCCACCTTGTCCCTGCTCTTTCTCTATGGGTATATGAGGTTACCAGGCACAAAAGTATTGTGTGAAGTGTCATCAAGCACTGACGACACTGCATATTAGACAACATCTAATTCAGTGGTTCTCAACTTTCCTAATGCCGTGACCCCTTAATGCAGTTCCTTATGCTGTGGTGACCCCCAACCATAACATTATTTTCATTGCTACTTCACAACTATAATTTGTTATGAATTCTAGTTGTTAATTGAATTCCTGTTATTTGTTCATAACAGGAATTATAATTCCTGTTATGAATTATCTTGTAAATATCCGATATGCAGGATGTATTTTCATTCATTTGGCACGAATACTTGATACGCCCAAATTTGGATACTGGTGGGGTTAAGGGGAGGATTGATTTTGTCATTTGGGAGTTGTAGTTGCTGGGATTTATAGTTCACCTACAATATAAAAGAGCATTCAGAACTCCACCAATGATGGAATTGAACCAAACTTGGGTCACAGAGCTCCTATGACCAACAGAAAATACTAGAAGGGTTTGGTGGGCATTGACCTTGGGTTTTGGAGTTGTAGTTTACCTACATCCAGAGAGCGCTGATGTATCTGGACCAAACTTGGCATGAATACTCAATATGCCTAAATGTGGACACTGGTGCGGTTTGGGGAGGATAGACCTTGACATTTGGTAGTTGTAGTGCCTGGGATTTATAGTTCACCTATAATCAAAGAGCATTCTGAACTCCACTAATGATAGAATTGGGCCAAACTCCCCACACGGAACCCCCATGACCAACAGAAATACTGTGTTTTGTAATTGTCTTTGGCGACCCCTCTGACACCCCCTTGCAACCCCCCCAGGGGTCCTGACCCCCAGGTTGAGAAACCCTGATCTAATTGGATAATACATTCAAATAAAAACATTAAGATCTTATTGTATTCACCACCACTGATTCCATTCATCTGCTTCAGATCACTTAGGCTCCCAACCGTAAGGTGCTTTAGCTTGTTTGTTCCCTCCACACCCCATTTGTTCCATTGAGCTCATTGGCAGCACTTTATCCTTTTGCCCCTTTCAAATGGAGGTTTACGGTAGGAGAGGTTAGCTACAATTTTTTTTGAATGAGTGTGAGTTTCAGTATAGAAAGCTGAGTCTCCGCACGTTATCATCCTAGGATACTTGACTGCAATGCAACCCATACAGGCCCATCCTGCAAAGCAGACTCCTGGTATGGGTCAAACGCTGAGAAAATTCTGCATCTATATTCTATTGTCTGACTATTTTTCCTGTGGGATTCCAGGCACAGTGCCATTTGCTAGCTTTGATCTACAACTCCCATACAGTTTTAAGATTGCCTTTTTTCCTTTTATACCATTGTGATCTCTATGATAATCTGAGAGTAACACCTTGGTCTTGATCGCCATGTTACACTGGATCTGAATTGTGATGGCAACTAGACAGGAAGTCTCTGTGGTTGCTGCTGCCCACCATTGGAACACTTTCTTCAGAAGTTCATAAAAGGCTCAAGCAGCCCCCAGCATGACGGAGACAACATGAAGCCCGTTTCTCAGGCAATGAATGCATGGCAGCGGGTGATGAAGGGGCTCTGGAGTTGCAGGCTTTGAAAATAAACACTGGCCTTTTTCATTGTGTTGTGTTTTTTGTTAAATGCATTGAGCTTTTGGGGATAAGGAGTAAGATAAAAATTCCAGCCATATTCAGCATCATCGCTTCAAGACTGAGTTGTCAACAGACCATTCAAATAAATATTGTTCAGAAAACTATGTCTTTTCTCCTGTTAGTTCTTTCTCCATCCCCACTCCTCATATTGGGTTAAATATTTTGTTCTCAGACAACCTTATCAGACTTGCTGCCAGAATCACCATGCATCATGCCAAATCTGGCAATGCTCAGCAAGGGGCATGGGGAACCCATTGCCCTACACCCCACATTTCCCAGCTTTCTTCACCTCATCCAATGAGGGAAAACCCACCAGCCTGCTCCCAACCCCCATTGACTCCTATTGAACACAGGAAGCCTCCTCTATTGCCATAGTGGCAGCATGCACCTGTTCCTCGATAGTTTTATGATAGAGCTCCATCGGAAGTAGTTTTGCATCATGGGATGGGAGCTGGCGGGCTCTGTTGTAAAACTGTTGAAGAACTGCCACATGCTGTCATAAAACTATTGAGGAACTGCAACATGCTGCCAAAAACTACCCCATGTAATGAGGTCAAAAGGGCAATGGAGGAAGAACATTTTGTGGATCCTCACAGTAGAGTTGACGAAACAAGAGTGGTTGAGTTGTTGTGAGTTTACCAGGCTGTATCGCCATGCTGCAGCAGCATTCTCTCCTAAAATTTCACCTATATCTGTGGCTGGCATCTTCAGAGGTTCTGTTGGCAGTGAGGCAAGTGGAGTGTATATACTATATACCTGTAGAATGTCCAGGGTGGGAGAAAAAACCCTTGTCTGTTTAAAGAAAGCAAGCTTGAATTAGCATTTGAGTAGCCATGAAGTTTGCAAAGCCAATCAGTGAGGATATATGCATAGAGGTATCCTACTCTTCATTGACTGGAAGCATCCTCTGTTTGGAAGGTGTTAACTGGCTTTTGATTGCTTGTTGTCTGGAGTTCTCCTGTTTCTTAGAGGTGTTTATTATTAACTGTCTTGATTCTGGAGTTTTTTAAAATACTGGTAACCAGATTTTAATCATTGTCATGATTTCCTCCTTTCTGTTGAAATTGTCCACATGCTTGGGGATTTCAATGGCTTCTCTGTGTCGTCCGACATAATGGTTGTCAGAGTGGTCCAGAATTTCTGTGTTTTCAGATAATATTATGTATCCAAGTTGGTTTATCATGTGCTCTGCTATAGCTGACTTCTCTGGTTGAATTAGGGCCCTTTCACACAGCCATATAATCTAGAATATCAAGACAGATAATCCACAATATCTGCTTTCAACTGGGTTATATGAGTCCATACTGTCATATAGTCCAGTTCAATGTGGATTTTTATGCCGTCGCACTCTTAGTGAAAGAGACATAGACGTGACATCTTTCCCCCAGGGGATTGCTTCTTGCCTTTCTTTAGAGAACTGGAACTCCCAAGGACCAAAACACTGTAGATAACTCAAAATAGATTTTATTGTTCACAAAGAGTTATCCCTTTAAGGCAATAAACTGGAAGTTTCAAAGGGGGTAAAGGAAATATACATTACAGTCTCTGGTTGTCTTGGGTCCACGGAGATTTCGCAGCTGAGAAGCTTTTCCTGTTCCCTCTTTTCTCAATGGCTGTGAAGGTCGGAACAAACACAACCTCCAGTCCAATGGCCTATGTTGAAGGCACAGAGTCTTCCTTTTGATGCCAAAGGACCGGTGTGAAGGCGCTTGGGTCTCCCCAACGTTGTCCAGGGCGATCTGGACATGAAGTATGAGTCCCAAGGGTAAAAACCTTAGAATTGGTGATGAGAGGTAACTTAATTAAGGGTTTTAGAGCCAAGTCTCTTTCTCACGTCTATCTGATAGAAAGTTTGATGGTAGAATGGAAAAGGAAAAGCTCTGCCCTCCTCCAGGAAGAGGTGGAGCCAAGCAATTAGGCTGAAGAAGCAATATAACTGGTGCAAACAACATTGATTGACAGCTATAAATAACCAATCAATCCAACTATTTATTTGTTTATTTACATTATTTCTATCCCGCCCATTTCAGTCTGAAGGTGACTTGCTCTCTTTGTAAACTATACATTTACGAAGTAAGCAAGTATGGGCATGTTTTTACAGTTTAAACCTTTGCACTTTAAAGTTCTACACACAGGTGGTGCCACTCGTGCCGTCACATTTTATACAGCTGTGTGGAAGGGGCCATTGTCTGCAGTGCCTTTTGTGTTCTTTTATTCATGTTTGGGCACTGTGTTTGGTGGTAGTCCTGTTCACAGCTGGATGGTATACAGTAGACTCCTGCAGAGGTGAGAGGATCCCTCTTATCATTTGCTGAACATAGCATTTGTTGAATTTTCTTAGCGGGTCTGTAGATAGTTTGTAGGTTGTATTTCTTTATCAGCTTCCTTAAGTGATCAGTGGTTCCCTTGATGTATGGTAACAACACTTTTTCTCTAGGTGGATCATTGTCTTTACTCTATTGTCTTGTTCTAGGTCTTGAAGCTCTTCTGATATCTGTTTCAGAATACCCATTAGCTTGTGGAGCATAGTTTAGGTCGTTCAGTTGATCTTGGAGGAGTGGTTGTCCAGGATATGAAACAAATATTTTCTTGTCTATAGCATGTAACAAAATGATATCCCATTCCCAATCCCACAAACTGGATTCATAGTTAAATCTTCAACACTCACAACAGGATAACACACCTGAGGCTAACAGGCTGGTTTAGTAACATTGATGACAAGTAAACAGTAGATAGAGCAAACAGCCCTATCTACCAAGAGAGAAAGTGTGGAGGTGAGGTGGGGAAAGATATGACTACTTCTAGCATCTATCACCACTATACTCAACAGAAGGGCTGCCCATGGTAATTGTATTAGCCCTAGTCACTCTATTCTCCAGTGGTGCAGTGGGTTAAACCCTTGTGCCAGCAGGACTCCCGACCAATAGGTCAGTGATTCGAATCTGGAGAGAGTGGGCTGAGCTTCCTCTGTCATCTCCAGCTCCTCATGCAGGGACATGAGAGAAGCTTCTCACAAGGATGGCAAAACATCAAACATCTGGGTGTCCCCTGGGCAACATCCTTGTAGACAGCCAATTCTCTCACACCAGAAGCGACTTGCAGTTTCTAAAGTCACTCCTGACATGAAAAAAAAACCTCTATTCTTTCCACCCACCTGGAAGACCAATGATAATGGTTGTATTTAAAGATGAGTTGAGTTACACTGAAAGTTGAACCTTATGATCTCTGGCACTCACCTCATTAACTTGGATTGGATGGCTACTTTATTCCCTTTTGACACAGCCGCTCATTCATGACTTGAAAGTAAAACCAGAAGGATGCTATGACAGTTTGCCCAAGAACAACATCCCATCTTGAACCAGCACTGGGACTGAGTTTGGCATCATTTACTGAAATAGATTTTGCCCTATTTTGCTTTGATTGGTTCTCCTCCTCCATTATACCTTAACCCCCATCTTCCTGCTCATTTCATGCACAGACATGAAGTTCATTACCAGTTGTGCAATCTCACTGGGAATGCCAGCAGCTATTCGAATGTTTTTCTTCTTTCACTTCTCTGACTTTTGCCTCTAGGCAGGTGGCCAAGACATCCCAGGAATCTTCCTCCCAAAAGGCTTTTGTATCCAGGAACTGATCCCTTGCAAAACATCGCTACATACCTTTATTCTGAGAGTATCTTTTCCCCCTTTTACGCTCAACAGACAGCAGTGTTACAGCTGATAATGAGTGTTATATTTTCTGGCCAAAACTTCACTAAGCTCAGCTCTTTCTGGTTCGAAATGCAGGATGAAAGCAACTCGGATGATCAATGCTGACTTTTCTTTTCTCACAGAGGAATCTTCTATGTGGAATTCCTCCAATGCCTAACTCAGTCAGAACTGACAATCTTTTAGGTGGTGGGGGGTTTTTTTATCAGTGGGGAAAACTCTGCCAGAGTGGCTGAATTCTGTTCTTCATTTACAATATCTTGGCCGCAGCATCGGTTGATTTTAGATTATTGGTTTCTTGTCTGTGGCTTTAGCTTTCCATTGGGCATAATCACTGGTTGTAATTTCAAAGTTGAGGAAATCATTATAAATGTGCCGCCTGGGAACATTTGATCTGGGTGCATTTGTTGAACAATATGAAAAGGGCCCAAATTAGATAAGCCATGTGTATTTTGTAGGGATAAATTACATGGTTGCGTAGAGCCATTGTGGTGTTTTGGTCATATTGGACTATGACACTGGCGATCCGGTTTGAATCCCCACTCAGCCATGAAAATTCACTGGTTGACCTTGGGTAAATCACTCCGTGTCTCAGCCTAAGAGGAAGGCAATAGTGTTTTTTAAATAAATCATGCCACAATAATGTTGCCAGCCACCAGTAAACAACAGCAACAAAAATATACCTGTTACACTCTCATTATCAAATAATGTTAAGCCTTTCCCAAATCACCCATTCTCTCTAATCTACATAAATAAAAATGTAATGTTAGTTTGTGGGATTAATGTAACTCAAAAACCACTGGATGAATTGCCGCCAAATTTGACCACAAGACACCTACTAACCCAAGGAGTGACCATCACTAAAAAAAACCCTGATTTTGTTATTTGGGAGTTGTAGTTGCTGGGATTTATAGTTAACCTACAATCAACTCCACCAATGACGGAATTGAACCAAACGTGGCACACAGGACTCCCATGACCAACAGAAAACACTAGAAGGGGTTGATGGGCATTGACCTTGAGTTTGGGAGTTGTAGTTCAACTACATCCAGAGAGCACGGTGGGCTCAAACAATGATGGGTCTGGACCAAACTTAGCAGGGATACTCAAGATGCCCAAATATAAACACAGGTGGCGTTTGGAGGAAATAGACCTTGACATTTGGGAGTTGTAGTTACTGGGATTTATACTTCACCTACAATCAAAGAGCATTCTAAACCCCACCAGATCACCAGACTGAGCCACAGCAAAGCGTGGCAGGGGACGGCTAGTGTTGTATATAAATAAAAAAGTATTGTTCGTTTGTGGGATTAACATAACTCAAAAACCACTGGGTGAATTGACACCAAATTTGGACACAATACAACCATCAGGCCAATGATTGACCATCACTCATAAAAACACTGAAAAACACAGCATAAGAGATTTTAAAAAGCCAATAAATAAATAAAAATAAAAACTACATTACAATGCATGCACAAAACCACATATATATGCACAGATGTACACATACACACACACACACACAAAACACATATACACAGACTGGGCCACAGCAACGCACGGCAAGGGACGGCTACTATATATATATATATATATATACTGAAAAACACAGCAGAAGAGACTTTAAAAGCCTATATATATATATATATATATATATATATATATATATAGGCTTTTAAAGTCTCTTCTGCTGTGTTTTTCAGTATTTTTATGTGTGGTGGTCACTCATTGCCCTGATAGGTGTATTGTGTCCAAATTTGATGTCCATTCGTCTAGTGGTTTTTAAGTTATGTTAATCCCACAAACGAACATTACATTTGTATTGTTGAACATTACATTTTTATTTAAATAGATAAATATATATACACATTACAACCCATGCACAAAACCACACATATAAAAGCAAAGCTTATATATATATATAAGCTTTTTAAGTCTCTTCTGCTGTGTTTTTCAGTATTTTTATGTGTGGTGGTCACTTGTTGGCCTGATAGGTGTATTGTGTCCAAATTTGGTGTCCATTCATCCAATGGTTTTTGAGTTATGTTAATCCCACAAACGAACATTACATTTTTATTTAAATAGATATATATATACACATTACACATTACAACCCATGCACAAAACCACATATATATATAAGCAAACACACACATACACATATACACAAATATATACACACATACACACACAAAACACATATACACAGACTGGACCACAGCAACGTGTGGCAGGGGACAGCTAGTGTTGTATATTTTAGTTGAAAAACATGGTAATCCATTGTGTAAATAGATGATTGAAACTGTGCTAACCTTGAATCCTTAGTTTGGTTTTGGATCTCCCTTTTGTTGGAGCATGCAAGAAATCTGAGTGATGCGAGTGTCAACCGTAAAATAAGATGCATGAAACCTATTGGTCAGGTAATGCCTGGGGAGCAGGATGAGTCTGGGACTTTTAGTTACTGTTGCATGTAGGAACCAATGATACTGCAAGGCATACGTTTCAAAAGATCACAAATGATTTTCGAGCTCTAGGAGCAATGCTAAAAGAATGTAATGTACAGGTGGTCTTTTCATCCCTCCTCCCTGTTGTAAGACACGGACCCACAAGAGCCAGAAAAATAGTACAGGTCAATGACTGGCTTAGAAAATGGTGTCAGGAGGAACGCTTTGGCTTCCTCGACCATGGCCTGCTATTCCAGGAGGATGGCCTACTGGCAAGGGATGGGGTGCATCTCACACAAGTAGGAAAACACTTTTTTGCTCACAGACTCGCAAACCTCATTAGACGCACTTTAAACTAGGTCCACCGGGGGAGGGGGACAACAGCCTTGCGAACGCTACTTTACCCATAATATCTGGGAATCGCCAGAAGGCTAAACGGGGGGCTGCACAAACACAACAAGGACCACGTACCAAAAGCACAATAATCCCAATTAAACAGCTCAAGGGAAGATCCCAGGGGCTCACATGTCTTTACACTAATGCACAGAGCATGGGAAATAAACAAGACGAACTCCAACTTCTAGCACAACACCACAAATATGATATCATAGCCATCACTGAAACCTGGTGGGATGACTCCTATCGCTGGAATGTAGATATCGAGGGGTATAACCTCTTTCACAGAAACCGAACAAAGGGGAGAGGAGGCGGAGTAGCCTTATATGTCAAAAACTCTTATGCTGCAGAAGAAATTCAAGACAGCAATCTGGGAAACCAGCTTGAAATCATCTGGATAAGAATCAAGGGAACTGGGACTCAAAAAGATGTCGTTGTAGGCGTCTACTACAGACCCCCAAGCCAGGAGGAAGATCTTGATGAAGTCTTCTGCCAACAGTTGACCAAACAGGCACAGAAAAGAGATGTAGTAGTCATGGGCGATTTCAACTATCCCGATATTTGCTGGAAAACAAACTCGGCCAAGAGTACAAGGTCCAACAAATTCCTCGCTTGCCTTGCAGACAATTTCATGGTCCAGAAGGTAGAAGAGGCAACAAGGGGATTGGCTACTCTTGATCTCATCCTAACAAATGCGGAGGACCTGATCGATGCGGTCGAAGTGGTAGGATCCTTAGGGGCAAGTGACCATGTGCTCCTGCAATTTGAGGTACAAAGGAAGGCCGAAACTAAGACAAGTCAAACCCGCATTTTGGACTTTAGGAGAGCTGATTTCCAAAAAATGAAGGAAACGCTGAGCAGCATTCTGTGGACACAGATACTAAAAGACAAGGGAGCTACGGATGGATGGGAACTTCTCAAGAGTGAAATACTCAAGGCGCAATTGCAAACCGTGCCAACAAAGAGAAAAAATAGGACAAGTGCAAAGAAGCCAGAATGGATGTCCAAAGAACTTCTAACTGTGCTAAGACACAAAAGAGACATGCACAAGAAGTGGAAAAAGGGAGAAATCACCAAAGAAGAATTCAAACAAATAGCCAACACCTGTAGGGAAAAGGTCCGCAAAGCTAAAGCAAAAAACGAGCTCAGACTTGCCAGGGACATTAAAAACAATAAAAAGGGCTTCTATTCTTATGTCAGTAGAAAAAGGAAAAACAAGGAGGCGATAGGACCTCTTCGAGGAGAAGATGGGGCAATGCTGACAGGGGATAGGGAAAAGGCAGAACTACTTAATGCCTTCTTTGCCTCGGTCTTCTCACAAAAAGAGAGTCTTCAACCTCAGCAAGATGGAGTGGATGAGGGATTGGAGGACATCCAACCCCAAATTGGGAAAGAAGTCGTCCAGGAATACCTGGCCGCTCTTAATGAGTTCAAGTCCCCAGGACCAGATCAACTACACCCAAGAGTATTGAAGGAACTAGCGGAAGTCATTTCGGAACCATTGGCAACCATCTTTGAGAGTTCTTGGAGAATGGGAGAAGTTCCAGCAGATTGGAGGAGGGCCAATGTGGTCCCAATCTTCAAGAAGGGAAAAAAGGACGACCCAAACAACTACCGTCCGGTCAGCCTCACGTCGATACCGGGCAAGATTCTGGAAAAGATTGTTAAGGAAGTGGTCTGCAAACACTTAGAAACAAATGCAGTCATCGCTAATAGTCAACATGGATTTATCAAAAACAAGTCATGCCAGACTAATCTGATCTCTTTCTTCGATAGAGCTACAAGCTGGGTAGATGCGGGGAATGCCGTGGATGTAGCGTACCTGGATTTCAGTAAGGCCTTCGACAAGGTCCCCCATGACCTTCTGGCAAGGAAACTAGTCCAATGTGGGCTAGGCAAAACTACGGTGAGGTGGATCTGTAATTGGTTAAGTGGACGAACACAGAGAGTGCTCACTAATGCTTCCTCTTCATCTTGGAAAGAAGTGACGAGCGGAGTGCCGCAGGGTTCCGTCCTGGGCCCGGTCCTGTTCAACATCTTTATTAATGACTTAGATGAAGGGCTAGAAGGCATGATCATCAAGTTTGCAGACGACACCAAATTGGGAGGGATAGCCAATAGTCCAGAGGACAGGAGCAGAATTCAAAACGATCTTGACAGATTAGAGAGATGGGCCAAAACTAACAAAATGAAGTTCAACAGTGACAAATGCAAGATACTCCACTTTGGCAGAAAAAATGAGATGCAAAGATACAGAATGGGGGACGCCTGGCTCGAGAGCAGTACGTGTGAAAAAGATCTTGGAGTCCTCGTGGACAACAAGTTAAACATGAGCCAACAATGTGATGTGGCGGCAAAAAAAGCCAATGGGATTTTGGCCTGCATCAATAGGAGCATAGTGTCTAGATCTAAGGAAGTAATGCTACCCCTCTATTCTGCTTTGGTTAGACCACATCTGGAATATTGTGTCCAATTCTGGGCACCACAATTCAAGAGAGATATTGACAAGCTGGAAAGTGTCCAGAGGAGGGCGACTAAAATGATCAAGGGTCTGGAGAACAAGCCCTATGAGGAGTGGCTTAGGGAACTGGGCATGTTTAGCCTGAAGAAGAGAAGGCTGAGAGGAGATATGATAGCCATGTATAAATATGTGAGAGGAAGCCACAGGGAGGAGGGAGCTAGCTTGTTTTCTGCTTCCTTGGAGACTAGGACACGGAACAATGGCTTCAAACTACAAGAAAGGAGATTCCATCTGAACATTAGGAAGAACTTCCTGACAGTGAGAGCCGTTCAGCAGTGGAACTCTCTGCCCCGGAGTGTGGTGGAGGCTCCTTCCTTGGAAGCTTTTAAACAGAGGCTGGATGGCCATCTGTCAGGGGTGATTTGAATGCAATATTCCTGCTTCTTGGCAGGGGGTTGGACTGGATGGCCCATGAGGTCTCTTCCAACTCTTTGATTCATTTCACATGTATTAATTTAAGTCAGTGATCCCCAACCTGTGGTCCGTGGACCACCAGTGGTCTGCAAGAACTAAAATATGGTCCATGGCCTCACCATTACTGCACTGTTGCAACAAGAGCGACTGGTCTTGCAAAACCCTCTTATAGTGTCGAGGCTTATTAAATAGGGTTTTCTGTGGGCGAGCAGATGGCGACTACTGGATGGCATATGTTATGTATCAGAAACTAGAGCTGATGTGGTCTATCCAATGTAATTTTCTGAATCAGCTACACAATATCCCAGTATAATAAAATTAAAAGACTATCTGGGCAGGGTGGACAAACAATCACACCACTGCCACCAATATAGCGAAATTAAAGGCTGACCCTATGTTGAATATACAAGTGACCAAATGTTCTTGGTAGTATTAGCCGCCACCACCTCAGAATTATTGGCCTGAGGGACCAAAGGTATGAATGTGTTTTAGGTAAGGGGTGTTTGAGCTCTTGATTCTTCTATGGCTTCCTCACTGGCTGACTGGACTTTAAAAATGGTTTGACAGAATGAGTTCTGAGGAAATGGATAGATTGAGGCATACACCAGTTAAAAGTTAACTAGAAAGAGTTTATTGAACTTTATATTAACAACAACTTGTTAGAAATGAGTGGTACATAAGCGTGATTCAGTTGCAGAAACTTGGTTACTTCAACAAATAGTTCCCCTGACAGAAAAGCTTTTAACAACTGTGAGACTCCTAAAACATACTGTTCTAACTTTAGACACAGTATCCCTGGAGAACAGATCCCTATCTGTCTCCACCACAGGGTAGTAAGCTCTGTAGACAAATCTTTCTTTTACTGGCTCTACAACACAGTAAAAATCCTAGCCTTTGTCTCAGCCTATTCCCTAAATCTTAAGGCTCACTAAAAGCTCTCCCTTTTCTGTCAGATCCCTGCTGTAACTTCCTATCTTAAAAACACAACTTTCTCTGTCTCAAGTCAAGACCCTTCTCTCCTGTCAAAACTGGCAGCTTATTTTCCCTCTCTAAACCGACTCCTCCCCTGATTGCTATACCCAATCAGGAGTCAGCTTGACTCCTCCTCCTGCTCTGCCTGCCTTCCAGGATGACAGCCACTGTCATGCAGGCTTCGGCCCTGTCGTCTTAAAGGTAGTTTTATTACACCTAGAATACTTGTAGGGTATCAGAACAAACACAAAACAATGTATGTAATGAGAAAGTATAATATCAAAAGAGAATATAGTATGCAATTTACCAAAATCCCCAGTACATAGCTCAATTCAGTGGCATAAAGCAAAATCAAAAGGAGCAGCCGCTCTCAAACGTAACAGTTCTAGGTCTGAATAAGGGTTCCACTGTATATAGGCTTCAGGGATACATTCAGTGAGAAAAATTATTTAAACAAAGTAAGCATTGAGTCATGAGGCTATATGTAGACTGAAGACAATAATGAAGGTGGAGCACCACTCTCAAAAAAATCTTCATGGATAAAATCCAAATCAAGTCCAGTGAAAATGGAGCACTGCTTCTCAAAAAAAAGTCTCCAAAGAAAAAGTTCAAATAGCATTCAACTGGGGATTTTGGTAAATTGCATACTATATGCTCTTTTGATATTATACTTCTCATTACATACATTGTTTTGTGTTTGTTCTTTTTTTCTGAATCCGCACCACAAATAACTAAACCGAATCTTTGTTGTTTATTCGTTCAGTTGCTTCCAACTTCGTGACTTCATGGACCAACCCACGCCAGAGCTCCCTGTCGGCCATCACCACCCCCAGCTCCTTCAGAGTCAAGCCAAAAACCAAAAACCAAATCTAAAGTTGACCAAAAACTGATTCGTAACCCTTTTGATACTAATGTTGGAGAGTGGTCCCTGGTCAAAGTGGTCCCTGGTCAAAAAAAGGTTGGGAATGACTGATTTAAGTATTACAGAAGCAATAAGGTGAATTGTAGGTTGAAGTATCCTCACGCAGGACTTGGCTAAACCTGTCCTCTCTATTTTCCAACTGACTACTGTTTGGTTAGTCAACATCACACATCAAAGAAGGCATGCAAATCTCTCCAGTTCTCTGTTTCCCTGTGAGAACCATTTATTCATGCTTCCATATTTTTCATTGTCACCATCACGATCAAGCTAATGTTACTGCAAGATAAAGGTGACACCAAGCCACAAATAGAGGTTGAGGAGAGGAGGTAAGAGCGTTGGCGGAGTGTGTAATGCCTAATTTTTTCTGTGTTTATTAAGGGCAGGTGTTTGCCTTTTGGTTCGGCAAATTCCAGATCAAACCGCTGCCCTTAGACAAACAAAAATAAATACAAGGACAAAGTTCAGCATGAAACTGTTCTGTCATTAACCTTGAACTTAATCATCTCGGCATTGTTTTGATGTGGTTACTTTAATACGCTCCATGTTTAAAAGGGTCAGGATGGAGCTATGTACCTTTTTTGATCTTTGTTGAACCACTTCTGTTCTTCATCACTTTAATGTCATATTCTCTCACTAAGGTAGCTGAGCCTCCTTTGGACGGCAAAATTGGGTGCAGATGGACTGGAACTGCGATGTCTGCCTTTGAAAAGCTTAGCAGCTGTGGTGGGAAGAATTCCCCCCAAAGACAAGAAAGCTTCTTTTAGCATCCATATTGCTAAACCTAAACAATTTTGCAATGAAAAATAAGCTCGTAACCAAGGGCCCTTCCACATAGCCAAAAAACCTAGAATATCAAGGCAGATAATCCACAATATCTGTTTTAAACTGGATTATCTGAGTCCACACTGCCATATAATCCAGTTAAATTTGGATTTTATATGATGCTGCTGCTGTTGTTACGTGTCTTCAAGCCAACGCCAATTCACAGGGTTTTCTTGGCAAGATTTATTCAGAGGAGGTTTGCCATTACAATTAGCCCTCTATATCCACAGATTTGGTATCCATTGATTCAACCAACTACAGTAGAGTCTCGCTGATTGAACATAAAGGAGCCAGCAGAAGTTTGGATCAGCAAAAATGTTGGATAATTAGGAGGGATTAAGGAAAAGCCTATAAACGTCTAATTGCATAATGATTTTACAAATTAAGCATCAAAACTTCATCTTTTTCAAGAAATCAACACAAAAGGCAGTTTAGTACATGGTAACGTCATGTAGTTATTACTATATTTAGCACTAAAACATTTCAATGTATTGAAACAGCTGTAGATTCGGGCAGGAGGCAGACTGCGTTGGATAATACTGAACGTTGGGTGAGCGAAGGTTGGATAAGCAAGACTCTACTGTATGTTTGAAATGATTTCAAAAACCATCAGAAATGCCAACTTTGATAACATTTTACTGCACCGTTGTATAAAATGGGACTTTGATATTCATATGGGACTCTTGAACCAAACCATAGTGGATACAAGAGGCCCAGTATGTCTTTCTTTTTTTGAGGCTGAAAGAGAATGTGACTTATCTAAGGTCACCCAATATTTTTCCATAGTGACTTGAAACATGCTGCGGCAAATAATATGGTGATGTGGGCAATGGTGGTACAATGGGTTAAACCGCTGAGCTGCTGAACTTGCTGACCAGAAGATTGGTGGTTCCAATCCAAAGGACAGCCTGAGCTCCTGCTGTTAGCCCTAACTTCTGCCAACCTAGCAGTTCGAAAACATACAAATGTGAGCAGATCAATAGGTGCCACCTCGATGGGAAAGTAAATGGTGCTCCATGCAGTCATGCTGGCCACATGACCTAGAAGGTGTCTACGGACAACACCGGTTCTTTGGCTTAGAGATGAGCACCACCACTCAGAGCGGGAAAGGGATGCCTTTGTGTTTGCCTTTGTGGTTGTGTATGCTGGCACCCGCCCTGAGTCCCCTCAGGGAGATAGGGCAGAATACAATAAATTATTAGTATTTGAAACACAACAAGATGAGTCCACAGCAGATACTCTGCTGGCTGTTGTATTGGATCACACGTCGAACACTTCCCAAATCTGGGACTGTGTGATGTATCACTGAATAATGCATGCAGATCCCAGTAAAGTGGCCTTTTGCAGCTGGCAGATGGTAATCTTGTCATCGCCAATTGTGTTTAAATGCAGGCAAAGGTCTTTAGGCACTGCACCCAGTGTGCCAATCACCACTGGGACCACATTGACTGGCTTGTGCCAGAGTCTTTGCAGTTCAATCTTTAAATCCGCATATTGTGTCAGCTTTTCCAGTTGTTTCTTGTTAATCTTGCTGTCACCTGGGATTGCAACATCAACAATCCATACTTTGTTTTTTAACACGATTGTGAGGTCAGGAGTATTGTGCTCTAAAACTCTGTCTGTCTGAATCCAGAAGTCCCAGAGTATCTGGATGTGTTCATTCTCTGTAACTTTTTCAGACTTGTGATCTTTGTCGCTGGTAGATGGTATTTGTGACACAAGTTCCAATGAATCATCTGAGCAACGGTGTTATGCCTCTGCTTGTAGTCAGTCTGCGTGAATTATTATTATTATTATTATTATTATTATTATTATTATTATTATTTGTGGAGGAAACTCTCATTTTTCTTTAGTGAACACAATAGTAAGCAAACACACCGATGATTAGGGGACAAAATGTCTTGCACACATGTATGAATGATGTCTCATCTCCAGAACTTCACTGGTGCATGGGGCAATATGGACACGGTCTGTGCGTAAATGACTGATGGCATTGATTTGTCAGTGAGACATTATGATTTATTAATTCATTTTTAATGTACAGCTTTGTAACATGTTGCAGTGAGAATGTATAATGTAAGAAGAATGGTGAGGTATGCCATCCATGCTTTTTTACTCTTTTATAGCATAACCTGCGTACAAAAACGTTGTCTCTCTCCCTGTGTGATTGGAGAGCTTCAAATGGACAGGGCTCTGGAACACATCTCTAGAGGGTAAGTTTTGTATCACTTCCAGAAAGAATGAATGATGGTCCTTCCACACAGCCCTATATCCCCGAATATCAAGGCAGAAAATCCCACATTATCTGAGCGTGGACTCAGATAACCCACTTCAAAGCAGATATTGTGGGATTTTCTGCCTTGATATTCGGGGATATAGGGCTGTGTGGAAGGGCCCAGGGTATGTGGGACTGAGCCCACCAAGGAACAAGTAGCACTCAGGTATGTTGGGAAACAGTGTCAAAATCATTACAAAATAAGCATACAGTTCAAGAAAACAGAAAAAAAATCTTTCTTTCTGTCCCCCATCTCTTTCCCACCCACTATCCCCATTTTCCTACTTCCCCATGCCTATCAAGGCTGAGTGTGCGTTCGGCGAGAAGCAATGGGAAAGGAAATGCAGAAAAGCCACATAATGATTTAAAGGGATTTTAGGAAAATATTATCATTCTTAATGTTTGTCGGCATGTGGCAATTCTCTTTGAACCAAAGATTGTTTAAATTCCTTCTTTCTTTGAAGACTTAATATTTCCCTTCATAAAGATTATGGAAGCCGCCTCAGATAATTTAGGACTTAGTCGTGCTACTTGGCTCAGGCGTGCACATGGAATTGATTTCCAATCTTTGCTAAGTGAAAGGCGTGCTTTTAATATATACAAATACACACACACACGAAAGGACAGTTCTGTGAGCCCCTTCCCCCATCGCACAAAAGCTATCATGCATTTTGTACTGTACAGCCTTCCTTTAGGTTTGTTTGACAGCGTATATTCCCAGTTTCTTGTGAGCTGCAGAATTCCTCTAGCGTAGCATCTACATTGTAGAATTACTGAAGTTTGATACCACTTTATTGGCCATGGCTTCATGCTATGGAATCATGAGAGTTCTACATTTACAGTGGTTAGAGGTCCTTACTATGCTGCCATATAATCCAGTTTATTAAAGCAGAGAATCCACATTATCTGCTTTGAACTGGATTATATGAGTCTACACTGTCATATAATCCAGTTCAAGGCAGATAATCTGGATTTTGTATGACAAGTAGATCCAGCCATAGAAACAGGCTGGGTGAAAAGAATCTTGTCTGTTCGAAGTAGGTGTGAATGATGCTATTGACCACCTTAAGTAGCATTCAAAGTCTGGTTGCTTGCTGCCTGGGGATCCTTTGTTGGAAGGTATTATCTTGCCTTGATTGTTTCCTGTCTGGAATTCCCCTGTTTTCTGAGTCTTGTTCTTTATTTACTGTTCTGATTTTAAAGTTTTTTTTAATACTGGTAGCCAGATTTTATGTTGTGTTACTTCTATTGTTTATTGTTTATTTTTTGTTATGAGTATTTTATTGTCTGTATTAATTGTTGTTATTGCTTTTATCATTGATGTGTTGTGGGCTCGGCCTCATGTAAGCCGCACCGAGTCCCTCGGGAGATGGTTGCGGGGTATAAATAAAGTTTATTGTTATTATTATTTATTCATTTTCATGATTTCTAGCTAACACAGTGGTTCTCAACCTGTGGATCCCCAGATATTTTGGCTTTCGACTCCCAGAAATCCTAACAGCTTTTCAACTGACTGGAATTTCTGGGAGTTGTAGGCCAAAACACCTGGGGACCCACAGGTTGAGAACCACTGAGCTAACACCTCTTAACAAAGGATTCCCCCAGGCAGGAAACAGCCAAGCTTTGAAGCTGCAAGGCTATTCAATGCTAATCAAGGTGGCCAATTGCAACATTCATACCTACCTCAAACAGAAAAGAGTTCTTTCTCCAACCCTGGATGTTCCACAGATATATAAACCCTACTTGCCTAGTTTCCAACAGACCTCCCAACCTCTGAGGATGCCTGCCATAGATGTGGGTGAAACGTCAGGAGAGAATGCTTCTGGAATATGGCCATACAACCCAGAAAACTCACAGCAACCCAGCTCACATGGTTCTTTGGGATTCTATCACAATGAACAGCAAATCTAGTAGCCCCGGGCAGTTGCCCACCCTTTCTCTAATATTATACATCTATATGGCACTGAAAACATCAGGATTGGTTTAAAATGCAGAGTGGATTCACTGCTGCCCTGATGTAGGTTCCACCAGCTGTCACTGGAAAATTAGACAGCTGGTTCTTCTGAAGGACTTATATCTATGGATTAAAAAGCGAACACTCAAAGGATTGTCTAGTGTCAATAGCTTTTTAATTACTCTGTATTGCTGCCAGTGGGTTCAGCAGTTCTATAACATCTCAATGAACATCTTTGGTCATATTTATCATACAGTAGTACCCCACTTTTGCAATGATTAGGGCTGCAACAAGGGTAGGATGGATGGATGGCATCCTTGAAGTGACTGGATTGACCTTGAAGGAGCTGGGGGTGGTGACGGCCGACAGGGAGCTCTGGCGTGGGCTGGTCCATGAGGTCACGAAGAGTCGGAAATGACTGAACAAATGGACAACAAAGGGCTGCAACAAAAATACAAATTTTAAGAATTGTTGGGTTTTTTAAAACCTGAAATAATACTTTTCAAGGAATCTTTGTGTCCTCCATAGCAACTGTATGGTCATCTTCCATTGGTGGAAGTTGGTCACAGAATTGCTCTGGAGAACCTAGATTTCTAGAGAAAACATGTTAATGAAATGTGTGAATAATCAAATCCACAAAAGCTAAACAAGGGAATGTGGAGGGCTGACTGTACACAAATAGGGCACTATTCCTAATGTTTAAGAAGATGTGTGTGGAGCTGCTGAAGAAGGCCTCCAGATTACTAATTCCCCTGTAAATTCCTTCGTTGTTTTGGGAGTGCTTTTCATCTGTGTGAACCCTAACCATCTCAAGCAGATATTTAAGTAAAAAATTCAATAAATATGTATTTCACTCTGGGAGGGAATGAGCAAGGCAGAAAGATACTCTGGTTCCCAAATGTTATCATTCCCTTGTATTTCATGAACATCTGGGAGGGAGAAAGATCCCTGCTGTGGTTCTCTTAAATATTTCAGTGAGTTTGCACTGATATACTTGTCATATGCTTGCTGCAATCCCTGCCTTGGAATACAAGCATACAGCTCTGTTATTTGGATATTTAAATTGTATATCGGGCCAAGTGCCACAGCAATTTATTCATGGGAAAAACATGAATACAATGCTATTTTTTCCTGAGGGAATACCTCTCTAGGAATCTGTAGATCCTTCAGAGTGACTGTGATCATCTTCTGTTGGAGTAATTCTGGAATAGCCCGGGATTACCAGAAACGTGCTTTCTATAGAAATCTCTAGCACCTTTAGAGTGACTATTTATCAATTTATAGAGACTTACCTTTCCTCATTGATGTCCCAGGTTCATGTGTTCTCACTGCTTATTGTAGCCAAGTCATCCAGAAAACTCTCAATGGTGGTTTCTCACTCCAGATGTTGAGATACAACTAGGTTTAAATGGGAGTCACCTTCTGAAGGAGCAGGCTTGGGTTCAACCTTGTCATTGATGGAGACACAAATGGCATTCATGCAATTGCTTCATCTGGTGATTGTGTTCTGGTACTTACTTACTTGGGTGATCCCTCGTAGTCTGAGGATGATGGTCTTCCAAGGTCGGTGTTCTGGCCAGTTAATTTCATGTTTTAATTTGTTAGGACAACCACGGTGGCCTGAGGCGTAGGGATTTTAATGATAATGATATGTGGTTATTTTGATGCTTATATATTATTTATGTAACTTTTATGCAATGTGCGGATTTATTGTTTATACGTTGGATGACTGGTTTGATGGTTTTGTGTATTAAGTAGTTTTCTTCCTTTATTTTTATTGTCTTTTTGAGTCCCATTCATGGGAGAAAAGCAGGAGAAAAGTAAAATAATAATAATAATGGTTTGAGTCTTAGGCTATAACTTGGAAACTAGGGTTCGCTTGATCATTGAACCATAGAAACCCACTGGGTAACTTTGAGTCACACACTCACATCCCTTCAGAGCACTGCATGATAGATTCACTTTAGGATTGCCATAAGTCAGAAAGAACTTAAAGGCACAAAACAACGTCTGGAATGGAAGGGCACTTATAAGTTAAGACAGGCACAATATACTGTACTAGATATAAAGATGCAGAAGAGTAGCGTTCAACTATAATGACAAATAATATTCAAAAGCCAGCTAGATATAGATTACACATAGTGAGTGGTTAATAAGGCTGAAAGTTTATTGGTTAGTTCTAACTAGAGAAGATCTCCTCAATCAAATGTTGAATGGTGAGTCAAAACATAGTTAAACTGAATTGGTTCAGTGGATCTAGTGTAGCTGGACTTAAAAATAGGGTCTAGGACAACGATGTTACATATTGTATTTTAAAAATATTTTAGGATTTCTTTTGATTGTGTGAAATGCTAGTATGTTTAATACAAAAACTTTAATTATCCAGCTTCATAATCTTTCTTGAACATTCCTTAATTTATAGTCTATATAAATAAAAATGTAATGTTCGTTTGTGTGATTAACAGAACTCAAAAACCACTGGACGAATTGACACCAAATTTGGACACAAGACACTTAACAACCCAATGTATGTCCTTCACTAAAAAAATGATTTTGTCATTTGGGAGTTGTAGTTTCTGGGATTTATAGTTTACCTACAATCAAAGAGCATTTTGAACCCCACCAACAATGGAATTGAACCAAACTTGGCACACAGTTCTCCCATGACCAACAGAAAATACTGGAAGGGTTTGGTGGGCAGTGTCCTTTGGTTTTGTAGTTCACCTACATCCAGAGAGCACTGTGGACTCAAACAATGATGGATCTGGACCAAACGCTACACAAATACTCAATATGCCCAAATGTGAACACTGGTGGAGTTTGGGGAAAATAGAATCTTGACATTTGGGAGTTGTCAATGCTGGGATTTATAGTTCACCTACAATCACAGAGCATTCTGAACCCCACCAATGATAGAATTGGCCCAAACCTCCCACACAGAACCCTCCATGTGGGCCACAGCAACGTGTGGCAGGGTACGGCTAGTTAAATATTAAATTAACATTCTGCCTTTTCTATCAAGGTGCATATATAGTCCTTTCTCTTAATTTCCATTTCATTCTTACCACAACCCTGAAAACTCAGTCAGGTTGACATGACAAGGTCATCCAGTGTCATGGCCAGGCCTGTAGCCAGGATTTTGATTCGGGGGGGGGGGGGGGGGGAGCTGAGTTTGATTTGGGGGGGGGGGGCTGAGTCTGAGTGAAAGAGGGTCTACCTAGCAAACCTTTTGTATAGTTACCCCAATATCCCCATGCATATGGGATATATTGAGCATGGTGATCAGATCATGATATGAATAAACAGTTATGATATGAATAAACAGTTTAAATAATGTACCAGTAAGGCCTTCTCGCGGACCAACATGAGAATTTGGGGGGGGGGGGGAGGAGGCTGAAGCCCCTGAAGCCCCCCCCCCAACCTGGCTACATGCCTGGTCATGGCTGAGTGTTGACTTGAATCTTAGCAGTGCTTGAATACTAGATTGCATTGGCCCTTATCTATCCCAATTGCTTTTAGTGCTGTGCAATACACATTGCTATTGCATTGGTGGTAGACCATAGTGTCCCAAAGGTGTATGTGCAAACTTAGAAGAGAAATCTGCATCAAGCACTACCTTATGTGTATGAACTTTGCAGTATGTCTTTTTTAGTCTTCATTTCCACCCACATTGATGTTTTGGTTACCAGTCAGTAAAAGTAGGTGCATTCCACCTGAGCATTTTGCAGCAGAGTCATATAATGCTTTAGCATGACATAATGAGGATTTGGTTTGTTACAGTTACATCAATGCAGCCCTGGCTTGCTAAAACTATGAAACCTTTTAACATGTAGTTGCTAAAACTATGGCTGCCACAACTGTCAAAGAGAACTAAGTTGAATATAGCCGTCTAGCAATACACTGGGGCTTGCCAGGTATGTGACAAACCATCTCATGTTTCAGTCCCAGACAGGCATCAAAAGCAGGACGTTTATAGGATCCCTGGTGAGACAGCATCTGTGGCTGGTGGGATGTGTTTAGTTTGGTGGAGGATCACAGCTTAGACAGGCCTAGTCTGTTGCAATGACCTACTTCTGTTGTTCTTTCCCAGTACATAAAAGAAAAGAGTTTAACAGCCTGGATGGTCATTCTTGTACGCTGATCACAGAAAGGAAGGAATGCAGCTCTTGAGTAACAAATCGAGTCAAGAAGGATATTTTGCTTTGTCAACACATTCTTGCGCCTACTTTTTAAAATCCTGATTCCCTCTGTCTCTTAGTGAGACAAATCCTTCTTCCGAAGACAGCACAACAGCAGGGCCATTGTGTTAGTGACTGTGGTGTAGCGACTGTGTTCCTGCTTTACATGAGTATAAAGTGACAGGAAAAAAATGAGGTGGGGAGGGGATGTTGATCTGAAGCCCCTTGAAGTCAATGATATTCTTTTCATTGACTTCAATGGACTTCGAACAAGGCTCGGGCTCCTTGGAGTCATAAACATATGCAGTTTGATCTCCTGGGTTTCCCTGCCCCACCCTCCCCAATTGCCCATAGATGTGAAGTAGTTGGAGCTGCCCTTTTGGTATATATATATGTGTGGGGGGGAGGGGGGGTGGACTACATCTGTTTTAGCCTTTGTGAGTTACCTTGCATCCTGGATGAGAAAATGCAAGATATAAATAAATATAAATATCATCATCACCATCATCAACCTTCATCTTCAATCCGATGCCCTCTTTCTCCAGCTTGCCCAACCACAAAGGGTACAAATAACAATTGTGTGACTTCCTTTGTTTCCAGGCAAACCAAAAATATATAACTTGTGGGGAATTAAAACTAAGGGAAGCCACCCCCCTCCCTGTCTCTAGTGAAGGGCCAGAGGTGACCGAGGAGACCTGCTTGCCCCATCTCCCCCTGCCCTGGGATATGTCTGCTGATTGCCTTTCAACCTGACTTTAGTTGCATTTCCAATTAAGGCACAGATGAGACCCCAGCAGTTTCCCCGTCCCTGCTCCCTTGCCCACCTCCCCATCGCCAATAACCATTAGGACATCAAAACCATTTTTTACAACCAATAAACTGGGCTACTTTGAAAAGGGAGGGGAAGGGATCTATCTGGAGTCGCCAAGAGATTGTTAGGATCTCTTTGAAGGGAGGGGGTGGGGGTTTAAATGGAAATTATCAAATGGCGCTTTAAAACATACACCCTTTTGTTTGATTAGCCTGCTGTAGATAACCTTTATTAAACCTGATCTAAAATTACAGCCATGCACTGGTGCTTCTTTGATGCCTTGGCTGTTTCATTTCCTGTTTATACTATGATACACGTTGCACTAGGAGATAAAGCACTTCTGAGGGATATTAAGACATGAAAGTCCCTTGGCTATTTGCTAGCACTGTTTTGATGTTTTCTTGCTCTCTAGAAATTAGCATATCCTTTTCAAAGACTGCCTCTGATGAGAGTAATCCTTCGCCATGATGTATTTGCTAAAAGTCATAAATGATAGTATATTGTGTAAAGAAATGACACATAAAAGGGACCCTGCTAGATTATTGATAATGAGGCAACTTGTGCAACTCTGCTTTTGGCTTTTATAAAACACATTTTTGACACTGTAAACGCATTGAGCTTATATTAATGAGGATTTAATACTTCTGAGGGTTTTTTTTTGGTGGCGGGGGGGAGGGGTTGGGGAACTTGCAGAGAACCATTTTTAAAGCACACCGTCACCCATGGCTTCTCCAAGATGTTTAATGTTGCCACTAATTTATGTGATTATGGCATGTTAAGTGTATACTGCCGTGGTAATGAGGAATGGCAGGAGGGTCCCTTTGACTTGGTTTCATCAGGTTGAAATTGCACTGGCATGCTAAATTCATTAATTGTGATAGGGCATGCAGCATTAATGGCTACATGTCTTACAGATGAAAAATTACTGCGAAGCCTTAGCATTCCATCCATTTGTATTCTACGCAGGACCTTTTGACTCCTCCATAGAGCTCAATCACTGTTTACTCTTAGGACCCATTTGATAAATTGCACATATTGCTGACATGGTAAGAGGCTGATGCAACTAGTGAGCCTACTGAGAAATATTATGTTATCACCTCTTTTTCTGACCAGACCAATGATTTTGTGAAAATGAGCCCACCACTTGGACTGCTTTGAAAGCCATGATGCTTCTAATATTGAACTGTCCCTTGCAAATACATCCACAACACTTAGCAAAACTGAACTTCCTTAGTGAACACAGAATTCAAAGCTGGAATGGGCATCTTCTTTAAGCAAAGGCAAGTAAGAGTCCCAGAGGTGGCCCTAGGTAATTTTCAACGGTAAGCAAACAGTATCCCCCCCCCCCCCCCCAATCACTGATATATATTAGGGCTGGTCAATTCGTTTCGTTAATTCGTAATTCGTTAAAAAATTCGTTAATTTTTGAATTACGAAACGATTACAAAACTTTTTTTTTAACCTGGAAGTGTTTTTAAATATCGAAACGGCAGGCGCCAAAAAATTTTGTATTTCCGTCCATTTCGGAAATACGTAAGATGGCCGCCTGCCGATGCTTGCTGGGAGCTCTCCTCTCTCGGCGCCGGCTGAGCAAGCGAGCGAGAGGGCGAGCGAGAGGGGCGAGCGAGCGGCGAGCGAGAGGGGCGAGCGAGCGGCGAGCGAGAGGGCCCGCCAGAGTGAGTGCCTGCCTTCCCTCCTTAATAATAATTTTAATTTCTCCTCCCTATTCTACTAAATTGATAATTAAATTTAAAAAATATTTTTAAAATATTGAAAAAAAAAGGGCAGCATCTTTACAAAATGTTTTGTAAATATTTACGAAATTTCGTAAATACCGAACTTTTTTTTTGGAAAATTTTGTAATTATTTTAAATATCGAAACAAAAGAAAAACCCCAATTACAAATCGATTTTAGAAACAAATTTTTGCGTTGTGACCCAGGCCTAATATATATATTCAGTTCATCATGGGAGTCTTGCGTGCCACATTTAGTTCAATTCCATCATTGGTGGAGTTCAGAATGCTCTTTGATTGTAGGTGAAGTATACATCCCAATAACTACAACTCGCATATGTAAAGGTCTATTTTCCCCCAAGAGCGCCTCAAGAGCCCCCTGGGTGAAATCAACTATACTGCAAATGCTTACTTTGCGTTATGGGTTGAGCCGCCCCTGAAGGGTTCTTCCACACAGCCCTATATCCCAGAATATCAAGTCAGAAAACCCCACATTGTCTAAGTGTGAACTCCGATAACCCAGTTCAAAGCAGATAATGTGGGATTTTCTGCCTTGATATTCTGGATTTGCGGCTGTGTGGAAGGGCCCTAAACCGAATGGTGTCAGAGAAGATGTGCAATTCCATTAAGATTAGAATTTAGTGTAGAAAAGTATGGATTGGCTGTTCTGCCTTGAAGTAAGGTCCTAATGTAATATATTTGCATTTAGTCTTTTAAAGTACATTTGACAGCAAAATGCCATTCTGAATTACCAGTTGTTATTGTCTGGGTCAGCAAAGGTCAAATGATCGGGAAGTTTTTCATTATTTATAACTACAAGTCCAAGTGTCGTTTTTTTATTATTTTCAAAATTATTGTGAATAGTGCTACACAAAATTATACAAACATTCGAAACATTTTCCATTGGTAACACATGTTTACATCATTTCCCCTCTTTCTCCCTCCCTCCTCTCCCAGGGAACAGTTTATGAATTTTGCTGTACTTATTATGATTGTTCGATTATGAGAATAATCTTGTTCAATTCCTTGTATTTATATTTCCCCCTTTATTCTGTAAATTAAACCTTTCCATTTTGCCTCCCATGACTTCCTGATTTGGCCCATCCTGTAGTAATTTTTCCTTTTGCTAATGTAGTCTTGGAGGAGTGTCCTGACCCTTGGCCAGATTGACTGCAACTGATGTGTGCTGGAAATCAATGAGAGTTAAAGATGATATTCAGAGGATTAATTCACCTTACGCCTTGTTCTACCTCAGTGTGTATGCATGTACCTTCAAGTTGGCTGTTGACTTATGGTGACCCCATGAATATCACAAGGTTTCCTTGGGTGAGGAACACCAAGAGGTGGTTTTGGCAATTTCTTCCTTGCAGTAGTTATGCTTTTAGAACAGAACAGAAGAGAAGAGAATCGCTTTTTTTGTCATTGTGCTATTGCACAATGAAATTTCATACCTTCCCCTGCACACACCACAAAACAACACATCTATTCAACAATACATCCATTTTAAATGTGCATGCACATGTTATAGATCAGTGGTCCTCAAACTTTTTAAACAGAGGGCCAGATCACAGTCCGTCAAACTGTTGGAGGGCCGGATTACAATTTGAAAAAAACATGAATGAATTGCTATGCATACTGCACATATATTATTTGTAGTGCAAAAAACACTTTAAAACAATACAATAATTAAAATGAAGAACAATTTAAACAAATATAAACTTGTTAGTATTTCAATGGGAAGTGTGGGCCTGGTTTTGGCTGATAAGGTAGGATTGTTGATGTTGTATGCTTTCAAGTTGTTTCAGACTTAGGTTGACTCTGAGCGAGGGCCAGGGAAATGACCTTGGAGGGCCGTGTCCGGCCCTTGGGCCTTAGTTTGAGGACTCCTGTTATAGATGGTCCAAACCAGTTATGGATGTAAGCTTTGTATTTCAATATTTTTGGGAAGCAAAATAATTATTTGGTAACTTGGTAATAAAAACTGTTTGCCATCTCAGCCGAAGAATTGAGATACACATCCTGATGCTATAAGGGAGAAGCGTCAGCAACGCAGTGAGAATCTCGCTTGCTCCAGCAAAGCTGATGTGAGAAGAACATGGCCACTCAATGTCCTTTTCCACAGATGTCTGGCAGTAAAGGAAAAAGGAGAATCCCCGGGGGCTTTTATGTGGGAAGCCTCCTATCTTTAATGTGCTTCCCAGCACAGTGAAATGTGCCCACCTCACAAAATGTCACTCATGCCATTTTCATTTAATCCCTCTTTCTTGAAATCTATGCATTTATGTATCAATATTTAGCCACCTTGAGTTTTTTCAATGCAAAATGTTAATTGAAAGAAAACTTCGGTATATAAATCTAGCAAGCCACAGGTTATTCTGCTTTTGCACTTGTAGACTGGGATGTCCACTTGTCTCTGCAAATCCATTTGCTTACCACTCACTGACAAGCCAAGTGATTACAAGAGCCCTTTATTGTGCCAGTAGATGAGAAAGTGGTTGTAAGTACAGAAATCTCAATATGGGCATCTGTTGTTTCACCCATAGGCCAAGTCTTTGGGAGAGAATTCATTTTGGATTAGGTTGGAAGAAAGGCGGAAAAAAAAAAACTATCCACGAGCCCTCCAGTCATCCTTGCCCATAGCTTAGAAGTGTCTTCCTTTTTCTGTTCTTTGCCTCTTCTATTAGGAAATGTTCACTGCAGCAGTCATACCGCATCAGATCAGCTTGCTTGTAGCAAAGGATTTCTGCTGATTCATAATTCATTAAAACCAAATGAGCATCAATATACATAGCCGCACTTGATAAGCCCAGATTCTGCTCCAAAGAACAGGCTTGTTTCATCCTGAAAGCCAAGTGGTTTGTTTTCCCTTTAGGATCTTTGGCACTCTTCTTGCAGGCAATTGCTATCCATTTTGCAAATTCAAAGCAATAAAGCTGCTGAAATATCTCAATTGCTCAGTCACCAGCAGGTTTTACATATGCCCTCGCCATCCATCAGGTGCTGAATGGTGCTCATCGGTTGCAAACTGCCTTGCCAGATGTCAGGAGACGCAACCCAGATAACAAACTGCACGTCAGTTGTGTTGATGTTGGAAGAAAGCAGCACAGATCCACATTTTGCGTGTATGGGCAGGGGTTGTTTTATTTTGTTGCTTTTGTATGACATTTTGAGGGACTTTGAGGTGGAAAAGCCAGGTTAAAAAAAAAACCTACACTGAATAAATGGAACAGGGCATCACCCTCCATGAACCAAGAACAGAAGCACTGTATCCAAAGTGTTCCCAAGGCAACTATTGAAAAATACAAGACATAACGTCCTCTCCCCCTGCACTGTATTTTCCCATAAGCAAAGCTGCTGACTCTGCTATATTTTTGATGCCTCTTAGGTACTAGCAAAGGATATAAATTATTGGAAAGAAACCAACTGTTTAAAAAATACCTACACTTCATGAAATAGCTTGAACATCATGAAACTTGCATTCAATGTGTTGTCGAAGGCCTTCATAGCCGGAATCACTGTTTTGCTGTGAGTATTCTGGGATGTATGGCCATGTTTCAGAAGCATTCTTTCCTGATGTTTCACCTGCATCTATGGCAGGAATCCTCAGAGGTTGTCTGCCATAGATGCAGGTGAAACATCAGGAACGAATGCTTCTGAAACATAGAAAACTCATAACAACCCAAACTTGCATTCGTTCATTCTATTTTATTTTTGGTGGGTTGCTGTGAATTTTCTGAGCTGTTCTGGAACATGGCCATACAGCTCAGAAAACTGACAGCAACCCAGTGATTCCAGCCATGAAAGCCTTTGACAACTATTTTATTTTCAACTAGCTGTGGCCCAGTCTGTGTATATGTGGTTTTTGTGTGTGTATATGAGCATGTGTATGTTTGTGTATATATGTGGTTTTGTGCATGCGTTGTAATATAATTTTTGTTTTTTGGCTTTTTAAAATCCCTTCTGCTGTGCTTTCGGTGTTTTTATGAGTGATGGTCACTCATTGGCCTGATAGATGTATTGTGTCCAAATTTGGTGTCAATTCATCCAGTGGTTTTTCAGTTATGTTAAACCCACAAACGAACATTGCATTTTTTATTTATATAGATCTGTTCTTTAGGATGTAGCCTGAAAGGTCAGGATGGTCATCTGACTTGCTTTTGGTGGCTGGCTGTAAGCCTGCAGCCACAGTTCGAAGTGACTGCATGGTTGTTTTGGCATACACAGAGGCTGAAATTAGCCATTGCTGTACCATTAGCTGGGCTTCGTTGGCTTTGTTGATTTTGAACAAGACAAAACAGTCACAGACATCTTACTGTGCCATAATATCCTTATGAATGCACTTCACAGCGCAGTTGTCTACATGACACACATATTCCCAATGTCACTGGAGCCCCCGGTAGCACAATGGGTTAAATCCCGGTGCCGGCAGGACTGAAGACCGACAGGTCGCAGGTTCGAATCCGAGGAGAGCACGGATGAGCTCCCTCTATCAGCTCCAGCTCCTCATGCAGGGACATGACAAAAGCCTCCCACAAGGATGATAAAACATCAAAACATCCGGGCGTCCCCTGGGCAATGTCCTTGCAGACAGCCAATTCTCACACCAGAAGCGAAAATTAACCAATATTCCACTTCTGCCCTCAGTTCTGTATTTATGGATGCATAAGTTTGATCTACTCCTGTTTTGGATTGAGAATAAGATACAGAAAATCACTCTTGTGGCCTCCAATGGGTATGGCAAATAGTCTCATTGTGCTCTTGGACAAAACTTTGAAAAATTAAAAGTGATTTTTGATGTTCTCTCCTTCACACTTCTGTCCTTCCTTTTTTGCAGGAAAAAAGTCTTTCCAAAGATATTTGACTTCAAATTCAGTTGCTGTAAGACATTTGGTCCATTGTAAGACCATTGGGAGTTCATTCAGTTAACAAGTGAGCATGCATCTTTAAATGCAAAAGGTAAAATATCACGTTTTTAAATTAAAAAGGTGGATTTCTGGCATGGAAGCAAAAATGATACCTTTTGTTTATTTATTTTCTTAATTATTTAAAATGCATGTATCCCACATTTTCTGTCTTATGATGGGATCTCACAAGACAAGATATGATTATGCAAAAGCTGAAGTATACATGGAGATGTATGGTTGCCTTTCCTGATTATATAAATAAAAGATTTGGTAAATTTCATCATATAAAACATGCAAATTTATAGAATGATGTACTTTCTTTGAGGAGTCTCTGAAGCTCCTTAAGGACATACAAATAGCTACTAATATTGCCATATGTTGGAAAGGCTGTAGACATGGCACACCATGCTTTGTGTCCTTCTCTTCCATCTCTTTTTATTCTTCCTTTCTTTTTGGCTGTATATTTCTATTGTCTGGGATCCTTTGTTTGAAGTAACAGATAAGGAATAGAAAAATAGAATGACATAGTGGTGAGGAATGCTGACGTTCTAGCTGTTGGTAGTCCAATTTTCTCATCTGTTGTTCTATGAAGGTCCCATGGGGACCACAGAAGATAATGGTTGTTCTTCCTCTGCTAGTCTTCATTAGTTCTCACAACAGGACAATTCGTTTCCACAATGTGCTGGGGGGGGGGGGGGTGGTAACTATCCAAAGATATGGTTGTTGTAGGTTTTTCAGGCTTTATGGCCACGTTCTAGAAGCATTCTCTCCTGATGTTTCGCCAGCATCTATGGCAAGCATCCTCAGAGGTTGTGAGGCCATGAAAGCCTTCAACAATACATTATCCAAAGACAGGTTTTTCATAGCACTTTTAAAATTTGCAACCCATCTTAAATCCCAATCGTTCAATAACAAAGGAGCCCCTGGTGGTGCAGTGGGTTAAACCGCTGAGCTGATTAACTTGTTGACCGAAAGGTGATAGGTTCGAATCCTGGGAGCAGCGTGAGCTCCCGCTGTTAACCCCAGCTTCTGCCAACCTAGCAGTTCAAAAAACATGCAAATGTGAGTAGATCAATAGGTACAGTTCTGGCAGGAAAGTAACGGCGCTCCATGCAGTCATGCTGGCCACATGACCTTGGAGGTGTCTTCAGACAAGGCCGGCTCTTTGGCTTAGAAATGGAGATGAGCAACAACCCCCAGAGTCGGACACAATTGGACTTAATGTCAGGGGAAAACCTTTACCCTTTACCTACAATAACAAAATGAATGGAAATGGATGTGACTCAGCTTGGTATAGAGTACATGTTTCCAACGCAAATCCCATAGGCCAAATCTGACCCACCATGCCATTTTATGTGGCCCCAGAAGCTTTTAATGCCAGGGCAACATAGTTACTTTTATAGAGTCTAACAATTACAAATGTTTCTTTGAAGACAAGCATATGGCTGATGTGGCCGTCAGTGAAAATGACTTGGACACCCCTACTATAGAACAATTGCAATCGGATAAAGATTCAGGAAATTAGATATGGAGGATTTATGTTTTATTGATTTTATTGTTTATGGATTTATATTTTATGTTTTATTGATTTATGGAATTTTATGGATGTTTATATGCTTTTAACTGTTTATATTATTGTGGCATCTAATTGTGCCGGTTTTGTAAACCGGCCTGAGTCGCTCTTGGGCTGAGAAGGGCGGTATAGAAATATAGTAAATAAATAAATAAACAATACAATCCCTCTTCCCATCAGCTTCTTTTTTTAAGTAATCTTTATTGAATATTATAACACATATTAATTAAAAATAGAGGGATGGAGAAGGAAAGAAAAAGAAAGGAGAAGAGGAAAAAAGGAATAGAAAGGAGGGGGAAAGGGGGGGAAAGAAATTTTTAAAAACAATAAGAAACAAAGATAATAAATTTTCACTTTTTCTTCAGTCTGACTTCCAGGGATCTTCACTGAGGGTGTTTTCCTTTTCCTTCTTCTATAGCCTTTCTTCTTTTTCTCATTTATTCTTTATCTTATATTTTACAATTAGTGGGTTAATCTAAGAATCTATATATTTTACTTTTCCTTTCCTACTTTAGATAGTTATTTAATAGTGTCCAATCTGTCTCTTTTTCTATTGTCCCTTTATATTTTTGCAATAAATAGCTTAGTCTATCAGATTTCTTACGTCCATAATTTTCTTTTTCCAGTCATCAATTGTGGGTGTTTCCTTTTTTTCTCCATAATCTAGCATAGTAAATTATTGCCGCTGTTGTGAAGAGAAATAAAGGTTTGTCTATATTGCTCTCCATATTTATATCTGAAATTCCCAATAAAAATACCTCGGGTTTTAGTGGAATGTTAATTTTCAAAAATTTTTGTACGTTTTCATGTATTTCTTTCCAATATTTTCTTGCTTTCTTACATTGCCACCACATGTGATAAAATGTACCTTCCACTTCTCCACATTTCCAACATTTTGAATTTAAGTTCTTATAATATTTTCTTAGTTTATGTGGTGTCATGTACCATCTATAGAACATTTTTGTCCAATTTTCTTGCAGGTCATATGCTCGTGTGTATTTCAGCTTTTTCTTCCAAATAGATTCCCAATCATCCAATCCTATAGATCTTCCAGTATTTCTTGCCCATTTTATCATACAGTCTTTAACTCCTTCTTCTTCCGTACTCCATTCCAATAACTTCTTGTATATTATGGATATTGTTTTCTTTTCTATCATCCTTATTTTGTCCCAACTATTTTCCTCTGTCATAAATCCTACTTTCTTATCTTTAGTGAAGTGTTCTTGAATTTGTCTATATTGGAACCAGGTCGTGTTTGGATATAGTATTTTAATTCCTTGCTGCATTTCCCTCATCCCATCAGCTTCTTGATGAGTTTCCAAGTCAGTATTGCAGTCTGTAGCAACAGCATTTTACCAAATGTCCTGATAATCTTTAGCAAGTTATTTTGAGATCTGAGCTTCAACTTAGCCACCTACTAAATTTCTTTGGGTGAGTACTGTATATGATGGTCACCCTGCCATTATTTGCTGTTTTTCTAAACATCTGAAAAATGCAACCTGCTATAATTTTTTTAAAATCGAAACTGAAAGCGTGGAAACAGTTTGAAGGAATGGCCCTTGGGAGAGCTTCCTGTCCATTCGTACTGGGAGAGGAATAAAGGGGCATGCCCAGAACATTGAGTCAAAAAGAGATTCAGCGGCAGGCATCTTTTGACAGCAGGTAATTCCATCATGTCTCTGTAAGATGATTGACATTGAGAATTAGCTGGATTGAGAAGGAAGGATAAAAAGAGAAACATCTGGTTCTGTTTTGCACTCAAAATTGTCTCCCACACTGACCAAACGAGGTCTTCTCTGAAGTGTCTAAATGCAGAAGACACAGGCACACATGGTTGTTATCAAACAGTATTGTGCAAAATTAAATTGGCTACTTTATGGCGAAATGGAGAAGGGGAGCAGGCATTTCAAACATGTGCACTCCTCTTGGTGAGATCTGGAAGCCATCAGGGACCAAGGATGGCTACTTCAAACTATCTACAAACAGTGAAAAAAAAAAAAAAAAGCTGCTTGCTCAGATGAGTGTGCAGGGCTGCATTTAATAAAGTTATCAAGAGCATAAGACGATGGAGGCCACAGCCTGAAAATAATAAGCTGCTTGGTGAGCTTGAGATAGTTCATATGTGCAAAACATTCCTCCGAAGGTGACCTGCAAAGGCAAAGCCCCGTACCGAATTCTGTTAACTGCACCAAGATGTGCGCAAAACACTCCCCTTTGCTGTGCTTAGGTGACTGGGCTACAGGCAGCATTCAGCAAAGAATCACCATAAGCTGTCCAGCATGGCCACATTTTTTTCCCCAAAGGCCTTCCGTTTCTCTTTGAAAGTGCATCAGAGTGGGATCTCTTGCAATCCAGTGATACTGGTGTATAGGCATTGTCCTTAGAGACAAATGCCATTATGGGAATTCAACAGGCATTCTGTAGTTCTGTACATAGCTCTGTTGGTTTATTCCTACTGAACTTTGTTTACAGAATTTAAGCAACTAAGGGAATAGCCACATTGCATAATTATAGCAGTTTGACACCACTTCAATGGTGATTACTCCATCCCGTTGAAACATAGAATTTGTAGTTTGGCAAGATACTTCAGTCTTCCATCTTCCAGGAACATGGTTTACATTGCCTTTTAGCTGAATGGGATAGCATTCCTTTGCATTTTCCTAGGGTTGCTATAGACCCAGCAGCACCCTGGAAGTTAAACAGTATCAGAGTCTGGAAAGCCAGACTGCAGGCCCTCTGCAGTTATTGGTTTAGAAAGTATCTCTTTGGGTTTGGAGTCCGCCCTTTTTCCTGGGGTTGAGATCTCCATTTTGGAATCTCCCCTGCCTCCTTCAGTAGAGAAAAAAGCCTCAGATGTGCTGTTAGGTCAGGCAGGAAGCTCTAAAAAAGCCATTGTGAGTACAATTGAGTAATATTGAGTTATAGAGAGAGATATATTAAGATATTGAGATAGTAATTGAGTAATTGAGTTATTGAGAAATAGAGAGAAATAGTTATTGAGTACTATTGAGCATTACTTCATCTCCAAAACTGGCCTTGTGCTTAGATAGGGAAAGACCTGTTCTTTCTAACCATAGTAGCTCAGGGTTAGGGTGAAATATCTCAGGATTTTTTCTACCATTTGGAGAAAGGCTACCTCAGTAATTGAATAAAAAGGGAAAGAAAGAACATCTCTATGGTTTCCCAAATTGACTGTTTGTGTTGTAACTTTATCAAGCTGTCCCAAGTTTGCCAAGGACTTTGGAAATAAACATTTTGCTGATGTTCATATCTTGACTGGCATCAGTTGCTGAAAGTACTGAGTTATTGCTTTAAAGAAAGACCCCCGGCAGTTCTCCCAGATAAAGAGAGAAGCACATCTTAGTTTTAACATTATAGCGTCTAGGTGTGATGGCACACTTCAGGGTTCTCTGCTAGGCTGCAGAGCTGTAGTGCAAGGGAGTGGGCTACAGTTCCATAGCAATGAATTTTAGGTAGCTTTCCAAACTACAAATCCCAGGACTCCTTAAGAAGGAATCATGGCAATTAAACCAATTCAAATTGCTGTAGCTGTGTGCAACTATGTTGAGGATTTCAGTCTGACCTCATCACACTAGAGCAAGGGTCCTCAAACTTTTTAAACAGAGGGCCAGGTCATAGTCCCTCAAACTGTTGGAGGTCCAGATTATAATTTGAAAAAAATATGAATGAATTCCTTTACACGCTGCACATATCTTATTTGTAGTGCAAGAAAACACTTTAAAACAATACAATAATTAAAACGAAGAACAATTTTAACAAATATAAACTTATTAGTATTTCAATGGGAAGTGTGGGTCTGCTTTTGGCTGATGAGATAGGATTGTTGTTGTTGTTGTTGTTGCTGTTGTGTGCTTTCATGTTGCTTCAGACTTAGGTTGACCCTAAGTGAGGGCCAGGTAAATGACCTTGGAGGGTTGTATCTGGCCCTCGGGCCTTAGTTTGAGAATGAATCCACTATAAATTCAGTTTCTGCCTCCTGCAGAATTCTGGGATTTGTAATTTAGGGAGGAGCCTTTAACAGGCTCACTCAACTACAAACCCCAAAATTCTGCAGGAGGCAGAAACCGGATTTAAAGTGGATTCACTCTCTAGTGCAGGGGTCCACAAACTTTTAAAACAGAGAACCAGGTCATAGTCCCTCAAACTGTTGGAGAGCTGGATTATAATTTGAAGAAAAAAAAATGAATGAATTCCTATGCACACTGCACATATCTTATTTGTAGTGCAAAAAAAAAAAACCCCACTTAAAAACAATACAATAATTAAAATGAATAACAATTTTAACAAATATAAACTTACTAGTATTTCAATGGGAAGTGTGGGCCTCCTTGTGGCTAATGAGATAGGATTGTTGTTGTTGTTGTTGTTGTTTGCTTTCAAGCTGTTTCAGACTTAGGTTGACCCTGAGCAAGGGCCAGGTAAATGACCTTGAACGGCCGCATCCGGCCCTCGGGCCATAGTTTGAGGACCCCTGCTCTAGTGTGATGAAGAGCACTGCCTTCTGCTGGGTCATGTGTCATTTGCCACTTCATGCCACTGCTTTCCAGACAATATGACTCACTCAAGGTCACCCAGTAGATTTCCATGCCTGAGCCTGGTCTTCGGAGCTGTAGTTTAATGCTCAAATCACTATACTATACTAACTCTCCCTGAACTTACAGGACTGTCAATCTTGAGTCTCCTGTATTTGACCCAGATTGATGCTGGCCTATTGTGCTGCCATACACTAGCTACTTTTAAAATAGGACTGATCTGGGATACATCCTGTTTTGATTTTTTCAAAAAGGCAGTGCTTAAAATCTGACACATAAAGTTTCACGAAGGCCGAATTGATCTGCCATTAGAGCAGTGTTTCTCAACCTGGGGTTCCTAGATGTTTTTGGCCTACAACTCCCAGAAATCCCAGCCAGTTTACCAACTGTTAGCATTTCTGGGAGTTGAAGGCCAAAAACATCTGGGGACCTCAGGTTGAGAACCACTGCATTAGAGTAACCAATGCAGCTGGGATGCTTGTGAATTGAATAGCACGCATGGCATAACAGAATATGTGCCTTTCCTTCACAGAGTTTAGTTTTCGGTCCCTGGAAATCCTGGACAGTTATAATGCGTAATGGGCTGATGGGCTCACTCTATAAAGTTTCCTCAAACACACACACACACACTATGTGTACCTTGGAGTTGATTTCAGAGTTTCAATAGAGACAGGATTTGTTGGGTGAGTGCGAGACGGAGTTCTGGCGTGAAGAAAAAAATAAGCATATACCCCAAATCCTCATTTTCTTTTATTGCGCAAATTAGAGAATCCAAACTTAGTGGAACTGTAGGCATCTAAGAACAGCTTTGATTTTCCTAAACATTTACAATTCCGTTTTATGTATGTAGTCAGAAACAGAGCAAGGAAATACAAAATGTAAATCTTTAAATGAACCTGAACACCAGGGAGACTTTACATATCTTCTCTGAACAAATGGGATGTTGCAGCTAAATCTCAAACAGGAGAATCACAGAGACTCAATAGCCATGGATGCACGGAAGGAAATCAGACATGCAATGCGTTTTGTTGGGGGGTTGTACTTTTATGTAGCTTAAGAAAACCTATGACAGCTTATTATCTCCCTACTTATTTTGACACCTAGAATTGGTTTCAGTTTTTCTCGCTTTTAAGGATGATGTGAGCCAAGTTGAATGTTCTTCCCCACAGAAAAAAAGTTGCAAAAGCAGAAAATGTGTGGAAAAGATGCATGGCTGTGTTCTTTGCTAGAACAGATTGAAGTTTTCAAAGTGGAGTAGTATTGTGCCTGTGCCGGTCTGTGCCAACGGCACAAGCTTCCAATTAGCTGCTGGGCCAAATTCAAGATGTTGACTCATTTTCTGCTTAACCCTTTAGCAGCTTGGATGTAGCACTCCTATGGGAATACTTTCCCCCTATGCTCCGTTTCACCATCCATCTACAAGCAGATCAACAGATGGTGGCCCTAGTAAATTTTGCTGCAATTCTTATTCTTAAGACTTGACATTGGTTTGCTACTCTATAATTAAGTTATCAAGGGATTGTCTACATTACGCTGTAGAATGCATGCTGTTTGACCCCATTTTAACTGTATCTGTATATTGTTGCACTGTTGGCTGCTTTCTGTGAACCGTCCCATGTCTCTTCGGGGAGATGGTGGCGGGATACAAATAAAGCATTATTATATTGAGAGATGTTTTACAAGGTTTTTAACCTTCTCTACCATAGGGAAGGCTGAGTGAAGGAAGATAGATGCTTTTGAACTGTGGTGTTGTAGGAAAGTTCTGAGAGTGCCTTGGACCGCCAGAAGATCCAACCAGTCCATACTTCAGGAAATAAAGCCCGACTGCTCATTGGAGGGAAGGATAGTAGAGGCCAAGATGAAGTACTGTGGCCACATCATGAGAAGAAAGGAAAGCTTAGAGAAAACAATGATGCTGGGGAAAATGGAAGGAAAAAGGAAGAGGGGCTGACCAAGGGCAAGATGAATGGATGGGATCCTTGAAGTGACTGGATTGACCTTGAAGGAGCTGGGGGTGGTGATGGCTGACAGAGAGCTCTGGCGTGGGCTGGTCCATGAGGTCATGAAGAGTCAGAAACACCTGAACGAATGAACAACACCAAAGAGTGCTAATGCTTCACCTATAATGCCCAGGATTCCATAGAATTGAACCAAGGCAGTTAAAGTGATGCAAACTGCATGCATTGTAGTGTATATTAGGCATGGGCAAACTCCAGCCCTCCAGATGTTTTGGACTTCAACACCAAGAAATCCCAACCAGGTTACTTGCTGTTAGGAATTGTTGGATTTAAGTCCAAGATACCTGGAGGTCTGAAGTTTTCCCATGCCTGGTGTAAATGCTCCCCAAGGCAGCTTGCAATGGGCAAAGTTTGGGAACATTACGCAGCTCCCAAAATCCTCTAAGCAGCATGGCCACCGTGGGGAACTGAGAGTTGTAGTAACTTTATCATGCTCTGACAACAATTTGATATGTCATGGCTCTATAGCTTTGCCTAGTGTACCTTGTTGAAAAGATAACAACTCGATGAGTTTACTCCCTGAGACAAAACTAAGGACCTAATGCCATTTGCTGCCAGAATCACCACGCCTCTGAGTTGAATCCAGTGGTGCCCGGCATCCAGTGGTGCCCCATGCCCCAAATCACCCGGCTTCCTCCTTAACTCATCTCATGGGGGGAAGCATCTGCTGCTCAGCTTCCCCTGTTGTTCTCTATACAACGCAAGAATCCTTTTCATGTTGCCACGGTGGCTGTATACACTGGTTCCCCTTCCCTTTTATCACAGTGTCCCACCAGAAGTATATGTGCATTGTGGGATGGGAGCTGGTAGGTTCGGTGGCAAAAGGGAAGGGAAACTGGTGTCTGCCACTGAATTCAGCCCCGTCTGATGAGGTCGTAGGTCTCCTTTTTTTGTCAGATACATTGCTTTCTTATTCTATAATAATAATAATAATAATAATAATAATAATAATTTCATAACAGAAGCCCAGTTTTTCAAATTGCCTAAAAACAAGAAGGTCATGAAAATTGATTCAAGTTCCAGTCTCAGAAACATCTATCGTATTTTCAAGTAAGTCCTTATAATAGCAGTTCCTTCTAAGCAGAGAGATGGAAGATTGAACTGAAAGAAAATGTAACATTATCACACAAACAGAGAGGTGGTGGGATTTGGAAGATGACGGATAGAGGGAAGCACTGGCAAGGAAAGGCTTTGCTCTGGCAGAGGCGGCTGTTATGTCTGGGTAGACAGAGCAGCTGTGCCTTTGGCAGAAAGTCCTGAAATCTGGTGGCCCTTAGAGGCTGCTGATGGAGGGAGAAGCTGGCTTTGGTTCTGCTCAATCAAAAGTCACTCCAGTCAAGTAGACCAGCAATAGAACTGGCATAGGAAAATCCTTTCCCACCATCAATGGGAGATATACCTCATCCTCCAAACTTTCTTTCCTGAACTGTCAAAATTCACACCTTAGAATGGATACCACTTTCATCGGACTGTTCAACCAGAAATGTCTCCTTTAGTACCTCTGACCAAACTGGGGGGGGGGGGGGGGGGAGGAAGGAAAAGTCGTAGTATCCACAGCATGCAGCCATGGCTATTGAAGTGGATTAATAGCGGTACAATTCTGTAGTATGAAGCTGAAGGGTATGAGTCTGTGAGTCCACCTCATTGTCCCATCTGTTCCACTCTAGTCATTGATTAGTCAATCAGTGCAATATTTCCCAAAGAAAAATCAGGGTGGGGAATCACTTTCCACCAATGGAGGAATTGGTCTATATGAAAGTTTCCAGAAATCAAGGTCTATGAGATTTTCAAATGTCTGGTTCCTTGAAAGATGGCACAAGTCAACAACTACTTCAGTGGTAGAAGAGAATACTTTACAACAACTGTCTTAAATTGCTATGTATTTTGAAGTCATCAGAAGTTTAAAAATACTATAAAAATAAAAAAATACCACTGAATTTTTGAGTTGTGGTTAGGAGAAAGCAGTCCCTCCAAGTTTTCTTATTAGGAGTTCACAGCATTCTTATTATTGTAATAGAATGCAGAGCTTAATGAATCTGAGAGAGCTGAAGATCTTAAACCTCCTCAGGACGTGGAAGATTTATAAGGATTCAGGAGAGCCTCTTGGAATTATGGATATAACGAAACATTTACAACGGGGACTTTGTTCTCCCTCACGCAGCTCCAGAGAGCAGGGCTGAATTTGGGAGAGGATATTAGGCCCATCCTCAGCAGGACAACTCTGATATGCCGGCTAGCATTAAAAAAAGCAATTTAAAAAGCATAATGCTCAGGAAGCACCTAATTTTACTGCCAGCTGGGTGTTAAATTAATTGCACATCCAAAGAAAGCAGCAGAAGATGAGAAGGAGAGAGACGGTCTTTGAAGGTACACACTTTGTCAAAAGTGCTTTTGTTTCTCTGGTCTAAGGTGACTGCAGTCACCTTCGTAAAAGATGCTCTGGTCAGCAGTGAAATGATAAAGCAAAAGATTAAACTAATTTACTTCTGGCAGATTTAATACCGAGTGCTGGCAATGAAGGAGTACTTAAGGCCTTGGCCTTACAAGGAGCTGCACTTGCAAAACCAAATACAAGGAGGAGTGCTGCCAAAAGACTGCAGCACAGCAAGGCGCTTATACTGGTAAGCCCAGCAGATAAGGGTTGACCACATTCAGACTTGGGGTAGAAGTAGACCTTTTAGTTATGAAATAACTGGAAAAGAGTCATAATTAGCCATTTCCCCTAGAAATGAAGGCATGGCATATTATATTATGACTGTAATAACACCTAATTCCTCTTTTGTGGTGGCTTAAGGATGACATTTTAGATAGTCGTATATAGTCAGCCCTCCACATTTGCTAGAAGGTCCTTAGAGCATAGGACCTCCATGAAAGTGGAAAAAACATGAATCAAAACCAACATTTTTCAATTCTGAGATAACTGGTAATCTGTGGATCCTCCAACATGACTCTATAGTCAACTTCTGGTGAGAATAGATCACAAAAATACACTTGAAGACCTGCTTTTGCCTTCTACCTGTCTGTGTCTGATCCGGCCTTCTGGGAAGCTAGTTTCTCCACAAATAATCTACTCCATCCCTATCTCACTCTGTGATTTTAGTTTCTTAGATTTAGTATTTTATTCTGTACATCGGGGGTCCTCAAACTTTTTAAGCTGAAGGCCAGGTCACAGTCCCTCAAACAGTTGGAGGGCTGGATTATTATTTGAAAAAAACATGAATGAATTCCTATGTACACTGCACATACCTTATTTGTAATGGGGAAAAAACACTTAAAAACAATACAATAATTAAAATGAAGAACAATTTTAACAAATATAAACTTATTAGTATTTCAAAGGGAAGTGTGGGCCTGCTTTTGGCTGATGAGATAGGGTTGTTGTTGTTGTTGTGTTCTTTCAAGTCATTTCAGACTTATATTGACCCTGAGCGAGGGCCGGGTAAATAACCTTGGAGGGCCGTATCCGGCCCCCGGGCCTTAGTTTGAAGACTCCTGCTGTACATTGTCACTGTCACAATCATTGTGTTATGATTGATTTTAATTTTATATTGTTTGCTGTATTTTTATGTTTTATGTAATTTATCAAGTTATTGTGTGTGTTTTGATTTTAGTTATTGTATCGTGTTGTTGGGCTTGGCCTCATGTAAGCCGCCCCAAGTCCCCATCGGTGGAGTATAAATAAAGTTTGTTTATTTATTTATTTATTATTACTCAAAATCAGCTCTGGGCAATGTATATCCACCACAGGGTTGGTCCACATCTGTGCCTACCTAAATAGTCTGCAGTGCGTAGATGTTCCCTGAGTCTACCTATGCTCACTTGGACTTTAGTCCCTTTGAGTTCAATGGGGTTTACTACCGAGAAAGCGCTGCTGTAAGTTTCTACTTTAGCCACATTTAATCAGGATAAATTCCCTATGAAGGGAGGCCTCTGGCATGTCATCTCCTCAAAGGACCTTCTGCCATGTCTTCTGCGAAACATCAGCCTGCTGACCAGTAATTAGCTTTGCTTGGGTCCCGCGCAGTTGCTCCAACTACAAAGGCATGCAGTTTGGAGGAACTCTTATTCCACCCTCCCTTTCTCCTCCTGTGCCGAATACATAAGAAGCCTTTCTAGGCGTGATTGCTTAAGCCCCTCCTGTGATCTTGCACAGTCGAGCTAAAAAGTGGATTAAGAAAAAGTAATAAGCTAAAGAAAAAGAAACATCGTGGTTTGCTCATTTATTTTATATATTAAGGGCAATGCTGACCTTTGTGATAGCTTTTCTTCCTCCCCACCCCCACCCGACATTCAATAGTGATGAATAGAACGTATCTGGAGTTTAAATGAAACAGAGCCCTTTGAAAAGACAGAAAATTAGCAACATATGGGCCAAGCAACCAAAGAGAGATGAAAAAAAGGGAGGATGGGGTGAGGGGAAGGGAAAAAGGAGAAAGGAATTTCAGAAGCCTTTGTGATCTGACAGAGGAATATTTTAGTGTATAACTTTTCATATTGTTATTGTGGGAGGTCAGAATACTTGCGGTGTCTCTACTTGCTGTCACATCTGATTAGGTCTGTCTTTTGCACTGCAGGATGGAGCAGGGATTGTGTGGTGGGGAGTTCACAGGAAGCAACAAAAAACATGAGTGATTTATAGATCCTTTCTTCACACTTTCTGTTCCAGGTCTGAAGCAAGTGTAACATCCCACCCAGCCTATCTGTCCCCCTCCGTAGTCTGCTGGTCTCAGTATGCCTCCTTCAACCCATACATGTGTGAAAGGATGTTATAGATATACAATGATAGTTTTGAGTCTGACCTTGGATACCATCATTCTTGGACCATGATACCCATAATCTGCTGGCTTGGGGATTCTTAGAGCTGTGGACCAAATGTACTTTCCCTGAGTTCTAATTTAAAAATCATAATGAGTTGCATAGAATCATAGAGATGGAAGAGACCACAAGGGCCTTCCATTTCAACCTCCTGCCATACTTAAATGTTTCATTTGCCTTATCTTTGATGTTGTTGTTTTTGTTCATTCGTTCAGTCGTCTCCGACTCTTCGTGACTTCATGGACCAGCCCACGCCAGAGCTCCCTGTCGGCCGTCACCACCCCCAGCTCCTTCAAGGTCAGTCCAGTCACTTCAAGGATGCCATCCATCCATCTTGCCCTTGGTCGGCCCCTCTTCCTTTTACTTTCCCCAGCATAATTGTCTTCTCTAGGCTTTGCTGTCTCCTCATGATGTGGCCAAAGTACTACAGCTTTGTCTCTAGTATCCTTCCCTCCAATGAGCAGTCGGGCTTTATTTCCTGGAGGATGGACTGGTTGGATCTTCTCGCAGTCCAAGACACTCTCAGAACTTTCCTCCAGCACCACAGCTCAAAAGCATCTAACTTCCTTCGCTCAGCCTTCCCTAACGTCCAGCTCTCACATCCGTAGGTTACTACAGGGAATACCATGGCTTTGATTATGCGGATCTTTGTTGCCATTCTGATGTCTCTACTCTTTACTATTTTATCGAGATTGGACATTGCTCTCCTCCCAAGAAGTAAGCGTCTTCTGATTTCCTGGCCACAGCCTGCATCTGCAGTAATCTTTGCACCTAGAAATACAAAGTCTGTCACGGCCTCCACATTTTCTCCCTCTGTTTTCCAGTTGTCAATCATTCTTGTTGCCATAATCTTGGGGTTTTTTTATGTTTAGCTGCAACCCAGCTTTTGCGCTTTCTTCTTGATGTAGTGCTGGCAAATACGGTTGTAACTTGTTATTGAACCACTGTAAACCACCCCTTCCCCCCCCCAAAAAGATGTATAGTTTATTAAGATTAAGGTAAAAGTAAAGGTTTTCTCCTGACATTAAGTCCTGTTGTGTCCGACTCTGGTGTGAGGTGCTTATCTCCATTTCTAAGACGAAGAGCAGGCGTTGTCCGTAGACACCGCCAAGGTCATGAGGCCGGCACGACTGCATGGAGCGCCGTTACCTTCCCACCGTTACCTTCCCACCTATTGATCTACTCGCATTTGCATACTTTTGAACTGCTAGGTTGGCAGAAGCTGTGGCAGACAGTGGAAGCTCATGCCACTCCCCGGATTCAAACCTGCAACCCTTCAGTCAACAAGCTCAGCAGCTCAGCGGTTTAACCCACTGTGCTGCATTTGAATTAAGATTACAAATAAATATGCGATTTTTTTCTTTTTATTAAAAACTTTTTCCAGAGATCCAAATTTACAAAATTTCAAAGCTTTAGGAGATCGGGAATGGACGTAGCAGTAGCTGTACTCTTTAAACCAGATATGGGTAAATCCAGGCCCGGGGGCTCTTGGGCTCTTTTCTCAGGCTGTTGGAGAGTGTCATAGACTGCCTGGGAGTGTGGTGGGGTCTCCTTCTCTGGAGGCTTTTCCGCAGAGGCTGTCTATCAGGTGCTTAGATTGTCCTTCTTGCATAGCAGGGGGGTTGGACTGGATGGCACCTGGGGGGGGGGGGTCTCTTCCAGCTCTAGGATTCTAGGATTATATATCAGGAGTAGGCAATATGTGGTTTAATAGATACACTTTTTTCTCCTGTCCACCATTTCATTCTGACCAAGGCTAACCCTTTTGGGATCCAAATGTTTCCTGTTTTTCCTTCACTTTCTGCATCTCAAAGAGAAGAGGAAGGAGAGGAAAGGGCAGGGAGGGGCTTTGGGAGAACTCCCTTCCTAGCCCACTGACCCCACTCTGGTCCCACCATGCAACTCCCACTACTCTTCACTATTTTATTGAGATTGGTCATTGCTCTCCTCCCAAGAAGTAAGTGTCTTCTGATTTCCTGGCTACAGTCTGCATCTGCAGTAATCTTTGCATCTGGAAATACAAAGTCCGTCACTGCCTCCACATTTTCTCCCTCTATTTCCCAGTTGTCAATCAGCCTTGTTGCCATCATCTTAGTTTTTTTGTTTAACTGCAACCCAGCTTTTGCACTTTCTTCTTCCAGGAGCAGAGGAGAATGCTCCTCAGCTCCTCCTCGCTTTCGGCTATCAAAGTGGTATTATCTGCATATCTAAGGTTGTTAATGTTTCTTCCAGCAATTTGAACTCCAGTCTTGGATTCGTCAAGCTCCGCACATCATATGATGTGTTCTGCATACAAGTTGAATAGGTTGAGAGAGTATACAACCCTGCCATATACCTTTCCCAATCTTGAACCTGTCTGTTGTTCCATGGTCAGTTCTTACTGTTGCTACTTGGACGTTATACAGATTCTTCAGGAGACAGGCAAGAACCCTTTAATAAATTTATTAAAGAACCCATTAATAAATTGTATCCATTTAATAATTTGTCATAACTTGTATCTTTCTTACTGTGTACTGTATCAATTTCCTATATGAAGTGTGTAAACTGTTTCTTTCATGTATCAAAACATATCTTGAAAGCAGCCACCTCCCAGTAACCCTGTTTGCCTAATCCCTTAGAAACATGGACATTGGCCAAGTCCCTCCAGCTATTTCCCAAGACAGATAGTTATCTGATTAGGTTCTTGTGGGTTTTTTCGGGCTATAGAGCCATGTTCTAGAGGCATTTCTCCTGACGTTTCGCCTGCATCTATGGCAAGCATCCTCAGAGGTATGAGGTCTTTGGAATTAGGACAATGGGTTTATATATCTGTGGAATGGCTGGGGTGGGGCAAGGAGCTCTTCCCTGCTGCAGTTAGGTGTGAATGTTTAGCTGATCACCTTCATTAGCATTTGAAGGCCTGCCTGAGCCTGGGAAAATCTGTTGCTGGGAGGTGTTAATCTGTGCCTGGTTTTTTCCTCTCTGTTGTTTAGCTGTTATAATTTTAGAGTTTTTTAATACTGGTAGCCAGATTTTGTTCATTTTCATGGTCTCTTCCTTTCCGTTGAAATTGTCCACATGCTTGTGGATTTCAATGGCTTCTCTGTGTAGTCTGACATGGTGGTTGTTGGTGTGGTCCAGCATTTCTGTGTTCTCAAATAATATGCTGTGTCCAGGCTGGTTCATCAGGTGCTCTGCTATGGCTGACTTCTCTGGTTGAAGTAGTCTGCAGTGCCTTTCATGTACCTTGATTCGTGTTTGGGCAATGCTGCGTTTGGTGGTCCCTATGTAGACTTGTCCACAGCTGCATGGTATACGGTAGACTCCTGCAGAGGTGAGAGGATCCCTCTTGTCCTTTGCTGAACGTAGCATTTGTTGGATTTTCTTGGTGGGTTTGTAGATTGTTTGTATGTTGTGTTTCCTCATCAGCTTCCCTATGCGATCAGTGGTTCCCTTGATGTATGGCAGGAACACTTTTCCTCTGGGTGGATCTTCATCTTGACTCTCGTGGCTTGTTCTTGGTCTTGCAGCTCCTCTGATGTCTGAGGTTATCTGATTCATTGTGTGTATGTAAAGATAGGTGATCCTTTTTACCAGCCAGATAAACTCAGGAAGCTTGTCCACTTAATCTGAGGCCGAGAGTCTGCGATTCCCACAGAAAAGGGAGTTTAAAATATGTGCATTCATTAACTTTCTATACTAACAGCCAAATCCTTGATTACCTAAGATCAGCATCTTTGTCTTTTGAGCTTTGCATCTTTGTTTTGTATGGAACTGGACATTTGAATTAATCAAACCTCATCAGCATACCTGTTCTATTGTTTCTTTGTGGACTGCGCCCTCCCAGTGGGCATCTTTGGAGCTGATTGGCTCCTTGCATAGACCAATCCCTGGCTGCTGCTTCTCCTGCCTTGGGAATCCTTGCTTAGAGGCAGTGACCTCAAGGGAATCCTCCAGCCAATCTGGGCACAGATCCTGGCTGGCCCTTTTCTTAGCCAATCAGGGGAGGGAGAAGTTTGAATAGCTGTCAAAACTGTATGTCATGCATTTGTGTGTGTGTTATGCTTGTACCTTTCGAAGCAAATTGCTTGTGCTTGCATCCTTTTTGGCCAAATCATAATACTTCAACCTGGTGAGTGTGTTTCTCAGTCCTGGTTGATCTGGTTTAGCAAATGCTCACTGGGCAAGGATGTCTTTAATTTATTATTTATTTATTTCGGTTGCTTCTACCCCGCCCTTCTCACCCCGGAGGGGACTCAGGGCGGCTTACAAAAGCAAGGCACAATTTGATGCCTGCATTACATAACAGCAAAGGACAATAACATCAGTTAACAAACAGCAATTTTAGCAATAACAACAATTAACAGAAAACAATAATTATTATCAGCAAAAACAACCATAAAACCAGTAAAAGCAATAAAAGCTATAAAACCAATACAACCTCATTGATGGTCAGCGTTTCACAGTCTCATAGTTTAAATTCCAATTTCCACAATTGTCAGTCCTTTTGGTCCTATCCATCTGGTTTCCATATCTAATTGCCAGGTTGCCCAAAGGCCTGGTCCCACAACCACATCTTTACCTTCCGCCTGAAGGCAAGGAGGGATGTTGATGCCCTGATTTCCCCCGGGAGTGAGTTCCACAGGTGGGGGGCCACCACTGAGAAGGCCCTGCTCCTCGTCCCCACCAGCCTCACTTGTGATAGCGGTGGGGTCGAGAGCAGGGCCTCCCCAGATGATCTCAGATTCCGGGGTGGGATGTAGAGGGAGATACGTTCAGACAGATACACTGGACCGGAACCATCTTTAACCACGGTCCTACCTGACATCACTACATATTTTTGGTGACCTACTACAAAGAGATCTTTGGGGGGTCTTTTCACCCACCTTGCCCAGTCCAAGGGGTATTAGGGCTTTATCTTAGTCCCAGCAGATCTGACTTGAGCACTCCCATGACTCCGTTGAGGTCAATCGGCTTGATATCTCATGGGGAGGCACAGCAGCTGGGTCCCTGGTTCAAGGAGCAACGCAAACCAAAGGCAAGCAGACAAATGTTCCAAGGGGAAAAGAAGGCTTGAGACTGGAGGAAGTCTCCCAGGTGAGGTGTGGAGAATGCTGATTGACTTTTGCAATTGCAGCATTGTAAGAGAAGGCAAGGGACGAGAGGGCAGAGGACCGTTGGCAGCGCTTTGTCTGTCAGAGCTGCAGGGATTCTTCTTCCCTATAACTTTGTGAAATTGTTTGGGTTAGTCTTTACCATCACTATGTACCTGAGATTAAATTAAAGGCTTTCAAAGATCCTAAATTCCCCTTCTAAATATAAATGCACAGAAATATTTTGAGATATACAAAAACCCTATATGGCTCCGGTCCAGCATATCTGTCCGAATGCATCTCCCTCTACGTCCCGCCTCAGAGTTTAAGATCTTCTGGGGAGGCCCTGCTCTCGGTCTCACCTCTATCACAAGTGAGATTGGTGGGGACGAGGAGCAGGGGCTTCTCAGTGGTGGCCCCTCGCCTGTGGAATTCACTCCCCGGGGAAATTAGGTCATCGACATCCCTCCTCTCTTTTAGAAGAAAACTAAAAACATGGATATGGGACCAGGCCTTTGGGTAATCTGACAGATAGACAAAGGACAACGACGAATAGAATTGATAGGATTTGACATTGTGGAATGAACTTACGGATTCTGAGCTGGCGAATGTTGAGCAATAGATTGGTTTTATTGATTGTGATGTATAATTGATTGTTTTAATTGTTTTATAATTGCTATTTATATATGTTTTATCCTATTGTTTGTGTTAGCATCGAATTGTGCCTGTTGTAAGCCGCCCTGAGTCCCCCTTCGGGGGTTGAGAAGGGTGGGGTAGAAATGCGCGAAATAAATAATAATAAATAATATATGAACAGGTTAGGAAGTATTTCCTTGAAATATGAAGCTGGCTTCATACTTTGGCCCAGATCCAGTGGCGTTCATTCTGTCGATTTCCTTTGACCAATGGAGATGGGGAAATGATGACTTCCCCACCGTCTCTTGCAACTTACCGTGGCCTCAAAACCTGTTTGGAAGGAAGAAAGAAAGATGTCCCATTGTGGCAGCAGTTGTGTGCTAGTGTGCCGTTGGACTTAGACCTTTGTTAATTAGTTTGTATTTGTATTGTAACATACAGTTTCTTATTATACAAAGTTTAGCAGTTTGTGGTCTCTTCCTTACCTGAAATAAACGCACCCCCTGCAGAAATGACACTATTAATCGACATTTCATAATCTTCACTATTATTATAGGGTTAGTCAAAATGCATAGGCCAAACATACATACAATTGTATGTATGTTTGGCCTATGCATTTTGACTAACCCTGTATTGTTGAGTAGGAGCTAGACTTCATCTGCATGGGTACTCTTCCCCAAGGCAGCTACACAAAACTCCTTCTTCCACAACCTTTTCCCTTACACTCCTCAGCGGCTATCATTCCTCTTTCCCAGACATTTTATGAGCACACACTGCTTCCTTTCATCTTGACTATGTTGAAGCTGCAAAGTGGTGAATGCCAAGATGGTATAAATAGCATGTCCCCTCCCCACCTGGCAGTAATGTTCACTTCAGAAGAGCCTTGCCTTCTCTGATCACTCACCCTTAAAGCCACCTGGCTCATTAGCTTTCTCCATGGGGTCTATATTCGATTTTATTTTATATATGCTAGGATAACCTTCTCATGCCCTCTGGGCATGTTGAATTCCAATTCCCACCATAACGGCACAGTATGACCATCTGATATGCTGGCTAGACTGATGGAAGCTGTAGTCTAATACATCTGGAAAAAGCCAGACTTAGGGCCCTTCCAACCAGCCATATAACCCAGAATATCAAGGCAGATATTTCACAATATCTGCTCTGAACTGGATTATATAACTGCCATATAATGCAGTTCAATGTGGATTTTATACAGCTGTGTGGAAGGGACCACAGGAAAGCTGTCCTATATTTTCATGATGCTTCTCTGCCCAATCAAAAGTAGGAAAGAGTTCGGTTCTTATAACAACCCCTGCTTGGCCAGGAGGTGAGAGGCAAGCAGAATTGGGAACTATTCACATTCCTCTTCTTGACAGTGGAACTGCAAAAAAAAAAAAAAAAAATCCAGTGTTGTACCCTATAAAGAAGCGTACGATATCAATCTCGCCACTGGCATTAATTATAGAGAAGCAAGTTATCTAACACTAGGTATCTCACCAGTGTAGAGTATATACTATAATATATACCACAGATGAACACCACTGTAAAGGATTATATGTAATATACCACTACTGGGCAATAGTATGGTAGCGAGTTGATGTTAGATAGAATGTGTAATAGTAGGGTGAACACTGCTTCAGTCTTTTTTTAGTTTAATGCTGCCACCAACCCAAAATGTCTTAGGATTTTTTAAAATGAGTCTTTGAGGTAAACTTTTCCCTTTTCTGCCAACACATCTCTCCCCTTAGCTCCCAAAATGACTGTTTGGATAAGAGACCTTTCCGTGGTGTTAGGATGTTAAAGAGGCTAGAATTATCGCAAAGGATTACTAATAGATTGAGGAACAATAGAGACCTTTTTGAAAGTTAAATAGAAAAAGATGTATTTTTGCAAACAACAGACAAATAACTTCTTCTGAGAGGCACAAAATGCTTGACTTGTTACAAAAGTGAACTACAGATTGATGGTTGCTTAGTTACATACAGAGCTAATCAAACAGATATAGCTGCTGGTTACAAAAATCCCTCGCTCTACTTCAGAGAAATAGCAATGAGTTTCTGATTAACCTATCCTAGGCTGTCCCCTGAGTTATCAGCTTACTCTCCCAGAGTTCTTCCAGCTAATTAACTCAGTCTAGAGAGCTAATCCCAAGAAATCAGATAGCTGTCTGACCCTTCCTGTCAGCTAATCAGCCCTGCCTGACACAGATGCTTTCTCTCTGACAACCCAGTTTCCAAAAACACTTCTTCTCCTACCAGCTCCCAATTCTCTTCTCCTCAGAAGCTGAAATCTTTTTCCCTCCTAAGGCTTGGCTCCTCCCATCTACTCTAGCCAATCCCAGGAGACCTCAAACTCCTCCCATCTTCTAGCTATCCTCACTCAAGATGGCTGCTTCCCTGGTGTGTTGTTGTTGTTGTTGTTCATTCGTTCAGTCGTCTCCGACTCTTCGTGACCTCATGGACCAGCCCACGCCAGAGCTCCCTGTCGGCTCTGTCCATGTTTCTCAGGCTTCCTTGGCGTACACTCTCAAAATGGAGGTTTGCCCTACTGTTATCCAGGCTTCCTTTTCGGCCTACTAGGTAAGATTCATTACATACCCTCACTATAGGGATGGGGAAATCTTGTTTTAAAAAATTAGAATAAATATTGAGATTAATTACAACATAATGACTCAATATGTATTGCCTCATCAGAATGATTGATCTCTACATCACATATGAGCATTATATTATATTATATAGCCATCCATCCTAAGTCGCTGCTTCCTCGTCACTTCAAATATTAAGCCTAATTCTAATATGATGGATTTAAAAAATGCATCATGGTTTGGGTATATTAGGTGGTGACTGCGAGCAAAGCTAAAATACTGATGAGATTGGCTGGAGAAGATGGGAGAAGGAGTGAAACCATGCTGGATTATATAGAAGTTACAATGGACGTGATAATTTTGCTGAAATGCCTTGGCACTGGCTTGGCTTTCTTTTTTATTAGCAATTCATTGTTCATTGCACTCTGCTTGCATAAGGTATGGGATTTTTTTAGGTAGTGCCATTTTGCCAGGTTGCCTTTTGATCTGCCCACTCTGCTTCTGAGTCTATTCAGGGACTTCCAAGTTGCCCATTCTTGGTTTGCCCCTGGAGGAAGACCCTCATTGGGGGGGGGGGGGCAATCCAGTTTGGATTTCCTGATTTAGCGGCCCAGCAAATTTATTTATTTATTTCTCGCACTTCTACCCCGCCCTTCCCAACCCCCGAGGTGGGACTCAGAGCGGCTTACAAAAAGGCACAATTCTATGCCGGCACAACAACAAGGTAAAAAATAAAACATATAAACAGTAATTAAAACAATTAAAACAATCCATTATACATCACAATCCCTAAAAACAATATAGTGCTCAACATTTACCAGCTCATAGTCCGTAAATTCAAATTCCACATTGTCCAATTCATCAATTCTAGTTGTCACTTGTCCCTTATCTATCCGCCAGATTACCCGAAGACCTGGTCCCAAATCCATGTTTTTAATTTCCTTGTAAAGGAGAGGAGGGATGTCGATGACCTAATTTCCCTGGGGAGTGAGTTCCACAGGTGAGGGGCCACCACCGAGAAGGCCCTGCTCTTGTCCCCACCAATCTCACTTGTGATAGAGGTGGGGACGAGAGCAGTGCCTCCCCAGAAGATCTTAAACTCCGAGGCAGGACGTAGAAGGAGATGCGTTCGGACCATATATGCTGGGCTGGAACCAAATGATAGCAAATATATCACTATAGCAAATGATAGAAAGCCTTCGACAATACAATAGCAAAGATGTCACTATTCTGGATAAGAGATGCTCAGCCTTGTGTCATGACACTTATTTTGAAATAAATGCTGTAAGCAGAATGAACAAAGAACCCATGTAACAATATAGTGAGGCCCCTTATACACTGCCCTATAATCCAGATTTTCAAAATAGATGATCCACATTTTCTGCTTTGAACTGGACTATATGAGTCTACACTGCCATATAATCAGTTCAAAACAGATAATCTGTATTTTATATGGCAGTGTAGAAGGGGTCTGAGATCATTACAGAAATGGAGATCCTCACTGGTCATTATTCATAGTGCATATTTTCCTCACAATCAAAGACACTAATATATTAAAACAGTATTCATTTAAAAAGTTTAAACCCATTTTAATATCAATACAAATTAAAATATAGCAAACAGAAACATCAAAAGGACGCACTAGCCACCTGTTTATCATCAAATGCCTGCTTAACAGCAGGCAAAAGGATAGCAGAGAGAATCAACTAAACTTCCCTTACGACGTAATTCCACAGCTTCCAACATTTCACAGATGAAAACTGAGGGCCCTTCTACGTGGCCATGTAATCCAGAATATTAAGGCAGAAAATCCCACAATATTTTGCTTTGAACTGGGTTATCTGAGTCCACACTGCCATATATCCCAGTTCAAAGCAGATAATGTGGGATTTTATTCATCTGTGTGGAAGGGACCTGAGATGTGTTTTGCTAAGCAACATCAGAATGTGGTTAAGATGGCCACATTATTCATAAGACAATTAGGGCCTTCCACAAAGCCCAATATCCCCGAATATCAAGGCAGAAAATCCCACATTATCTGAATGTGGACTCAGATTTTCCTCTCCCGCACCCCTTCTCCTGGCGCATCATTGTCCTTTCCTACATGTCAGAAGGGTTTTGGATTGGGTGGCCCTTGTGGCCTCTTCCAACTATGATTCTATGATTTTACCTAGTAGAAGGTAAAGTTTTCCCCTGACATTAAGTTTAGTCATGTCCAACTCTGGGAGTTGGTGCTCATCTTCATTTCTGAGCTGAAGAGCTGTCAATGTCCGTTGACACCTCCAAGGTCATGTGGCCGGCATGACTTCATGGAGCGCTGTTACCTTCCTGCAGAAGTGATACCTATTGAACCACTCACATTTGCATGTTTTTTGAACGCCGCTCCATGCAGTCATGCTGGCCACATGACCTTGGAAGTGTCTACAGACAACGCTGGCTCTTCGGCCTAGAAATGGAGATGAGTGCCAACCACCAAAGTTGGACACACAGCTGGACTTAATGCCAGGGGACAACCTTGACCTTTACCTTAGTTTGCCAGAAGCTGGGGATAACAGTGGGAGCTCACCCCACTCCCCGGATTTGAACCGCCAACCTTTCAGCAAGTTCAACCTTTCAGCAAGTTCAGTAGCTCAGCAGTTTAACCTTCTGCGCCATTAGTACTCCCTTAAAAATTGCCTTAATGATGCCTGCTAGATCTTCTGGAAGTTGAAGTCCAAAATTCCTCGATCAACTGTTTTCTGCCCCACTTTTAAAGAAATAGCCTCCATAATTTCCAGCTAACTAAGCTAAGTTTAGCTTTTCCTGCCAGATGTTGACTTCCTGTGCAGGGTGCTTTGTAAAGGTATGTAGGATGATTTGCATATATGTACACATTTCCATAGATGCTTTTGAACTGTGGTGTTGGAGGAAAGTTCTGAGAGTGCCTTGGACTGCGAGAAGATCCAACCAGCCTGACTGCTCATTGGAGGGAAGAATAGTAGAGGCCAAGATGAAGTACTTTGGCCACATCATGTGAAGAAAGGAAAACTTAGAGAAGAGTATGATGCTGGGGAAAATGGAAGGAAAAAGGAAGAGGGGCCGACCAAGAGCAAGGTGGATGGATGGTATCCTTGAAGCGACTGAATTGACCTTGAAGGAGCTGGGGGGTGGTGACAACCGACAGGGAGCTCTGGCGTGGATTGGTCCATGAAGTCACGAAAAGTCGGAAGCGACTGAACAAATGAACAACAACAACAACACACATTTCCATGCAGAAACATCTTCAAATGACAGTAGGCATTGCTCACATGTCATTGAAGAAGAAAAACCCATGTCATTACGAGATTGGATGTGAGTGGAAGAAATTCTTCAACTCAAACATCCAACATCTGTAATATACAGAGTTTGTTTGCACAATGTGAAGCTCCACACATTCCAAACCTCCACATTATTTAGTTAAATGCATCTGTTCTTTTAGAAGACCCTACTAAAAAGAAATTGTGGTGGGTCAAGAATTTTGTTCTAACTCGTAGGAGTGCTGCTAACATGAATTCATGAATACACACAGTTTAGGTTTTTTCCAAATTCTTGCCCTGCTCTTTGGCTCCCTTTTCTGATGGGAATGTTGGGTGTTAGCATAGTTACAACTATGAATATGGAGACTCCTGTGCCTTTGGGAAGAATAGGACTGATCTTTTCCCAAGCAAGAGTCATTTGTGAGAGGACAAGAAACATTCCATTAGTGGGATGAATGAAAGCACCCTTCTTTTCTTTGTAAATGATTTTGCGTCATGGAGGGCTTCACACTCTTCCACTTATCTGATTGGTATATTTCGAGACCATGCATGAAACACAGTCTTATTCAGCTGAACAGGCTGATGACGATGAGGCCAAGGACATGGAGTTACTTGGTGTCAAACCATGTCATGCCTTCAGCAACCAAGACAGCATTTAACCAAAAATTAGTTTTTGCTCTTTGAGGAAGACTGATGCATGGGAAATCCAAGCAGTTAAGAGTATAATTTAAAAAAACTAATGTTAAACCAGAATAAGCAACCATGGCAATATAACGTCCCTGTAGATCTTGCAATCTGGCAGGTTCATACGGAGAGATATGGACTTTCTGATTGGCCATATTGGGCTTTATAGGTCATGAGCAACACTTTGAATTTTTTAACAGTGCAGTGCTCCCTGCGACCAGAAATGTCTGTGCTTGGAGCATTTTGTGGTAGACAGTCCATAGTTTTTGGGGGAATGGTAGAAAAAGGGGGAGTCTAGAGAGACTGGAGGAGTTGAGGATACAAAAGCAGGATTGGGGGCCACATGCAGCTCTAGGGCCATACTTTGCCCACCATTGAATCAAGACCTAGCCAGAGTTTAGAAAAATTACCATTGGAGACTTCTGGAAGTTTTAAACTCCTTCTACACTGCCATATAATCCAGATTATCACAGAATCCTAGATTTGGAAAACACCTTGTGGGCCATTCAGTCCAACCCCCTGCCAAGAAGCAGGAAAATCGCATTCAAAGCACCCCGACAGATGGCCATCCAGCCTGTTTAAAAGCCTCCAAAGCCAGCTGATGACTCCATCCAATCAGAAAGAAACCGGTAAGGAGGGGAGGGAGTGGGAACTTTGAATTTGACAGCCCTGTATTTTTCTATAAAAACTGTGTTATGTTGCCTTGGGAGTTATGTCAGCTCCTGGGCAAATGATTATGGTTGACATCCATTCCAGCTGGAATGAAATAAACATCTCAGTGGCATTTTCTTCAATTTGGTGAGATTTATTAGAAAAATAGGGAAAAAATTTTCAGGTGCTTTCTATCTCGCCAGGGTTAATGGATCCTCTTTGTTGGGTCTGGCCGGTCTCAGCCTTCAAGGCAGGGCCTCCAAATTAGTTTTCGACTTCAGGAGCCTCCACCACATTATCTGCTTTGAATTGGATTATGAGTCTACACTAACATATAATCCAGTTCAAAGCAGATAATCTGGATTTTATTTAACAATGTAGAAAGGGCCTTAGTCTGAAAAATAATTTCCCCAAGCACAGAGTCCACACTCTCCGTCATTCCAAATTTGGCAGAGAGAAACCTGATTAATACTGTGTCATCCCACTTTTTTTTTTTTTGCTATTCTTAAGAAGTCATAGATTCTCCCTTCTTCTCTCACCATCCTCTCTCCCTCCCCTTGTGCTGATTACTTCCGTTCCTGCAAACTGACTTCTAATTCTTAATTACTTCAGCAGAGAAGATTGGAAAGGGGGTGGTAGAGTCTTAGGGCGCATCCAGACAACCCTTTATTGTGGTAACTCTCACAATAAAGAAGGGTCTATCCAGATGACGTCCTCGACAACCCCGAATTAATTCACCACAAACCAGGAAAACCAAGGATTTGTAGCGAATTAATTAGATAGTGGATTTACAGTGTTCTCTCGCTTATCACAGGGGTTATGTTCCAAGACCACCCGCAATAAGTGAAAATCCGCAAAGTAGAGACACTATACTGTACGTGTACTGCCTCAGCATGCATGAGGTGTAGGACCCCCCTCCTGGGAGTGGCTCCACCTACTCCTCTCTTCCCCCTCTCTCACTCAGTCAATCCCTTCGCCTTCTCTTTCCTTTCCTCTTTTCCCCTCCCCTTGCTGGAGCCACCCTTCTCCCTCCCTGCTTCCCCACTAGCATGGGGCTCTCACCCGGTCACCTGAGGAAGAAGCCCCGGCGGAAGCTGCCTTGGTAGCCCTCTCTGCGCCCCTCGCCGGCGTCACTTGAGCTAGGAAGGACGGGGCTCTTTGCCACCCACTCACATGCCTCCCTCATAGCCTGCCACCTCCGCCAGCCAGGGGAACTCTTCCGGCTTTCGGGAAGCACTACCAAGGGGTTCCTGGCTTGCCCCCTCCCCCCTCCCCAGGGCAGTGCGAGAGTCGTTCTTCCGCTGTGCAACTCTGGAACTCCCTCCCCAAGGACATCAGGCATGCCCCAACACTGGCAGTCTTTAGAAGGAGCTTGAAAACATGTATGTTCCAGTATGCCTTCCCAGAATAAGGAATCCCAAGCAATATGCCCCAAATGCACTTTGCGAGAGACTTAGGATTGTCTGCACATCGTATCCCTAAAAAACCCATCCTATTTCACTTGGACATGCCCAGCATTTTTTAATTTTTTTAATTTTAATCATTACATTTGGCCCTGCCACAGGTTTTTAAATGCGTCATGATATTATTGTTTTTGTTTTGCTTTGTTATGAGTTATTTATTGTTGTATTGCTTGTTGTTGTGTTTTATTGTTTTATTGATGTAATTGGGCTCGGCCTCTTGTAAGCCGCACCAAGTCCTGCGGGAGATGGTAGCGGGGTATAAATATAGGTTTATTATTATTATATTATTATTATAAGTCTGTGAGTAACTCTGCAACTCAAGTCTGTGGCCGCATATGTGCTGGATAAACAACACATTTTGATAATGGGTATACAGTGTTCCCTTGCTACTTGTACATTTTAAATTCATTTTTTTAAAAACTGCGAAACAGCGAGTCTACGTAAAGCGAACCACGAAGTAGCGAGGGAACACTGTATTCCATGCCTTCTTGGAAGGCGCAGGATAAACCCACTACTTCCGGTGTCTGGACTATAGTCCAGACACTGTTCACACAGTTTTCCAGACTAAATTAGTTTGGAATACTGTGGGAATACCCACGCCCTCCTCCACAGCCCCCAAATCCCTTTGAAAAGTAAGGGGTGTACAAGAGTAAGGGGTGTTGTAGAGCTATTCACAGACTATTGTTTTGGGAAAAATACTTGAATACTGAACATATCTTATTTGTAGCACAAAAATATATGAAAGAACAATACAATATTTTAAATCAAGAATAATTTAGATCTAAAGTTTCAGGCGGTAACTGGGTAAATTACTTTGGAGGGCTGCAATGAGCCTGTGGGTTTTGGTCTGGGAAACCCTGATCAAGAGGATGGCTGCGGCTGCTCCTACGGCTCCCAGAGCCTCTCCTCAGGCATGTTTCCTGGGTTCGAAGAGAGCCGTTATAGAATTTTCTCAGGCGCTCCTCTCCAGCAAACCGAACTGCCCTCCAAACATCCAAAATACAGTTCTCTAAGACAAAAGATGTTTAGAAACAGGGATCACATGCATATCGCTCCCATAAAGACTACAGTTAACTCTCAAACAGGCAGCCGACTGCTCCCTCGCCCAGCTCCCATGGTGCTTTTGTCTTCCTTCTCAAAAAGGCCAGAATGGAAATGCAACCTCTTGGAGGCTGCTTGAGACAGAAGAAAACAGGCCTTCTTCCCATAGTCGGCTATTGCTCAGATTATTTCTTCCCTCAAAGTCCTACAAAAGTGTGAACAAGTTATGTAGTGACTTCTGCATTCAAGTAAAATTGATCTAGTATCTGACCTTTATCAATAGTTTTGAGAATTCGTTCTCAACGGTTAAACTCATGATATTGTTAAGAATCCAGGCTCCTTGGATATGCAGTTTAGTTCGGTTTATTCATTTCCTGCCTTTCTCCCAACATGGGATTCAAGGAGAGTCACAATATGAGTTGGAATTTAGGGCCCTTCCACACAGCCATATAACCTAGAATATCAAGGCAGAAAATCCCACAATATCTGCTGGAATTGGGGGATTCGAGTCCACATTGCCATATATTCCAGTTCAAAGCAGATAATGTGGGATTTTATTCAGTTTGTGGAAGGGGCAAAAGTACAATAGTCTCTCAGTTAACCAGCACCCTTTGGGATTGGCAGATGCCAGATAAATATAATTTCTGGTTGCTTGAGAGTTAACTATTCAAAAAAAAAAAAGACAAAACACCATAGCCCATGTTATACCATATCATAAACTCTCTATTGATTTGGTATTGACAATAAAATCTATATAAATAAAATGTATATTCATGTGAGGGCCAATTGACACCAAATTTGGATATAAGACACCTAACAACCCAATGTATGTCCTTCACTCAAAAAAATTGATTTTGTCATTTGGGAATTGTAGTTGCTGGGATTTATAGTTCACCTACAATCAAAGAGCATTCTGAACTCCACCAATTATGGCATTGAACTAAACGTGGCATACAGGACTCCCATGATCAACAGAAAATACTAGAAGGGTTTGGTGGGCACTGACCTTGAGTTTGGGAGTTGTAGTTCACCTACATCCAGAGAGCACTGTGGACTCAAACAATGATGGATCTGGACCAAAACTTGGCACAAATATTCTATATGCCCAAATATGAACACAGATGGCGTTTGGGGGAAATAGACCTTAACATTTGGGATTTGCAGTTACTGGGACTTATAGTTCACCTACAATCAAAGAGCATTTTGAATCCCACAAACACTGTTAGCCCCAGCTTCTGCCAACCTACCAGTTCGAAAACATGCAAATGTGAGTAGATCAATAGGTACCGCTCCGGCGAGACGGTAACAGTGCTCCATGCAGTAATGCTGGCCACATGACCTTGGAGGTGTCTACGGACAACGCTGGTTCTTCGGTTAGAAATGGAGATGAGCACCACACACCAGAGTCAGACATGACTGGACTTAATGTCAGGGGGAAACCTTTACCTTATATTTAATGACAATAAATATAATTCTCCAATGAATAAACTTTCTTTAACATTCAAATGAAACCAGAAAGTGAGGAGCAGGAATGCAATCCGGCCTCCAGTGGAAGAACATCCCATTTTCCGGGAGGAGTCACCAAGAAGGCTGTCTCCTGTGACAGAACAAAACTTTTGGAGCTTCTGAAACACTTTTCCTTTTTTCTTTTAGGCGATCCCTCATTGGATGTGTAGGATAGTCTTCCATGATCAGCATTCTTGTGGATCCATAGGTGGCTGTGGAGCCCCTTCGGAAGACGCCTGTGCGTGAGTTTTTTTAATGTGTGGAGGTCAGTGCACAACTGATCAACACACAGTCTTCACAGAGTGAGGTTCCACTGGTGGTGTTGTTTAACACAATGACCGTGGCTTCTCAGTCTGTTGCAGCCTTCTTCCACCTTTACAGCCATTGTAACATGTAACATTATCCTCCGCCTGCTCCGCCGTTGAGGTCTTTGGGTGTTTGGACTGTGCTTGGTCTGGAACCTCCCCCGCGGCCACTTTTGGGAGTGCACGACTCCAGTCATTTTGTCCGCAGGTTCATTGGAACACACAAGCCCCCTCACCACGACAAGATGACAGTCCATCGAGGGGGTCTGAAACATTCCCATAGGAAAACATTGGGAAGAAATCCCCATAGGAAATCATTGAGATGGCATTTATATAAGTAATATTTATATAAGTAATATATAAGCATTTATATAAGTAATATTCAGGAGATAACATTGGGTGTTAAAAATAAGGTTTATTTTGCCCTGTTTTTGGTAAAGATGACCTAGAGTTGACTCTCCGTGAGGACTTCGTCATGAGAGCATTTTCAAATCTCTCCTGTGACAATTATTGCAGTGTGGAAAGTGGTTCTCACTAAATGCAAATGAGAATGCATGTAGACTCATATATCTGTGTTCCTGTTGGTTTTTCTTTGTTGTTTAATCACTGTTTAGTGCCTGTCAGATGGTGTCTAACTGCCAGTTTGTCTGTTGGAATCTCTGTTTATATCTTGTCATGAAAGGGTGAACAAAACTCTTCAAGGGGTAAAAGGAGATGGAGCTTCCATTCTCCTCCACAGCAACTCCAGGACTTTGTTTGGTCTTATTAGAGTCACAGGTAGAAGCATTTGGCAATGCTCTTCTGGAATTGACTGGGCTATTTGATATTGTTATTTTTTTTCCTTGATCCAATATAGTTTTCTTAACCAAAAAAACTACACCTTGTAACGACCAGAAACTTTGGCAGCGATGATTAGGATTTTTTTTCTTGTGTTTGTGTGATAGAAAAAGCAAATGGCAAAAAAGGGAATAATTGGGGGGGGGGGGAGTGGGGGGGGGGAGGAAGGGAGGGGTTAGAACAAAACATGGCAGAAAACGGGGGGGGCAGAGGAGCAGGGGGAGGAGCTGGAATCATATTCAATGAGGCAGATCCGGTGGTGCCAAGGGAGGGAAGGAGGTCGATGGTCCAGGAAGCCGCCTTCTAAGAGGCCCCCCTCCTCCTTCCACTGCTGTTCTTCTTTTGTCTTCATCATCATCATTATCATCATCATCATCATCAGTAGTTGTATCACAGGAGGGTCAAGGCAGAGAGAGAGAGAGAAAGAGAGAGAACAGAGAGGAGGACGGTCAATACTGTGACCACAAGTGGTTGGCCATCTCATAGCACTTCTTGTTGATGCAGCTGCCATGGACTGCCTTGCCCATCACCAGCACTATCGTCTTGTTGGTCATGGCAGCTGTGATGTTGAAAGTGGGGGCCCCGCCGGCGCTCTTTGTCCAGAGGTCCATGGTGCACCCCCCATCTGTGTGGAGGCTGTCCCGGATGACGGAGCACTTCTGGCCCAGGGTCATGGGATCATGAATATCTTAAACTCACCCAATATGACTGACTGCTCAGGCTTATTTGCTTGGATCACCATTTTGAGGTATTCAAGGATTTTGCATTTTAAAGAAAGATGCTTCACATTAATCTCCATTAAGAAAAATAAAGAGATCCAGCATCATGCAATGTTGGCCCAGGACAGTGGTTCCCAACCTGTGGTCCGCGATCTCACCATTATTACACGGTTGCAACGAGAGCAACTAATCTCGCAAAACCCTCTTATAGTTCCGAGGCTTAATAAATATGGTTTTCTGTGGGCGAGCAGATGATGACTACTGGGTGGCATATGTTCCGTATCAGAAACTAGAGCTGATGTGGTCTATCCAATGCAGTTTTCTGAATCAGCACTTCAAATAGCCAAACAAAATTTAAAGTTGACCATAAACTGATTTGTAACCCTTTCAGTCCTGATGTTGGAGTGTGGTCCCTGGTCAAAGTGGTCCCTGGTCAAAAAAAATAATTGGGAACCACTGGCCTGTGAGGACTAAAATCAAATCTTTGCTCAGCCAGGTAGCTCATTGAGAAACTTTCAGCCAATCAACAGCTCTCTTGAAGTATCTTAGGCTGGATCTACACCGTCATATAAATCAGTTTCTGAATCCAGATTGTCTGCATTGAACTGGATTATGAGTCTACGCTGCCATATAATCCAGTTCAAAGCAGATAATCTGGATTCAGAAACTGGATTATATCACAGTTTATATGGAGCCCCAGAGAGCTGTTATGAAGATAAAATGGAGGAGAGAGGCAGATATTCAACCTGGGTTAAATATACTCAGTAAAGGAACACAAAAATCCAACCCAATGCTTCAACCTTCACCCTATCCATGTTTAAAGAATCACAGTTAGAATCAGCCTATCATTTACAAAGGGGTGCATCTGTGTGAATGTATGTGTCTTCAAGCCACTTGTTGACTTATGACAATCCCATGAATTTCATAAGATTTTTCTTAGGTAAGGAATGCTTGGAGGTGGTTCTTTTCTCTGAAAAGTAGCCTACAACACCTTCCATCTATTGGCAGTCTTCTATCCAAGTACTAAACTGGCATCGGATAGGATGTGTAGCAAAGTGTAATCTATCAGAAAAGATGAAAATGCTAAGTAAGGGAGAAGACAGAAGGAAAAGGTGAGGACCACATCAAAGGTGGATAGACTCAATCAAGAAATGTACATTTCTGGGTTTGCAAGACAGAAGCAAGACTGTTGATAACAGGGTGTCTTGGAAGTTTTTAATTCCCTGAAACCTTATACGCTGAAGCCAACCTAATGGTCATTAACAACAAACATAAAACGACAATGAACAACAAACAATGCTGTGAAGCACTGTGTTTCACAGAAAGTTTAGTGAAAAACAGATACTGTGACTAATGCGTTGCTGTGAGTTTTCCGGGACGAAATGTCAGAAGCATTCTCTCCTGACATTTTGTCCACATCTATGGTAGGCATCCTCAGAGGTTGTGAGGTCTGTTGGAAACTAGGCAACTAACGCCTCCCAAGAAAGGATTCTCTCAAACAGGAAGCAGCCAAGCTTTGAAGGCCATTCAGTGCTAATCAAGCTGGCCAACTTCAACATTCACACTTGCCTCAAAAGGAGCCCCCGGTGGCACAATGGGTTAAACCCTTTTGCTGGCAGGACTGAAGACTGACAGGTCAGAGGTTTGAATCCGGGGACATTGTGGATGAGCTCCCTCTGACAACTCCAGCTCCACTTGTGGGGATATGAGAGAAGCTTCCCACAAGGATGGTCAAAACATCAAAACATCTGGGTGTCCCCTGGGGAATGTCCTTGTAGACGGCCAATTCTCTCACACCAGAAGCAACTTGCGGATTCTCAAGTCGCTCCTGACACACACACACAAACTTGCCTCAAACAGACAAGAGTTCTTTCTCCCACCCTGGACATTCCACAGATAGATAAACTCCACTTGCCTAGTTTCCAACCGATCTCCACCTCTGAGGATACCTGCCATAGATGTGGGTGAAACATCAGGAAAGTATGCTTCTGGAACATGACCATACAGCCTGCAAAACTCACAACAACCCAGTTGTTCCAGCCATGAAAGCCTTCAACAACACAGTGTGAGCAGTGTCTACAGCAGGGTCCTCAAACAAAGGCCCGGGGGCCAGATACGGCCCTCCAAGGTCATTTACCCAGCCCTTGCTCAGGGTCAACCTAAGTCTGAAACGACTTAAAATCACACAACAATCCCAAAAGCAGGCCCACATTTCCCATTGAAATACTAATAAGTTTATATTTGTTAAAATTGTTCTTCATTTTAATTATTGTATTGTTTTTAAGTGTTTTTTGCACGACAAATAAGATACATGCACTGTGTATAGGAATTCATGGTTTTTTTTTTCAAATTATAATTTGGCCCTCCACAATTTGAGGGGCTGTGACCTGGCCCTCTGTTTTAAAAGTTTGAGGACCTCTGGTCTACAGCTTTGGTAGTATCTGCAGCAAAAAGAGGCAAAGGATGCACCATTTGAGTCTTCGGATTGGGATCTGTGATCACCTGTGTATAGGAACTGGAGTGCTAATTCTGATTGAACTACAGCATGGCTTTTGTTGGATGTGTTTCGCGGAGCAGGCGGGTTTAATATCTTGTGTAATGTTGTACTGCAGCATTCCTACATAAGAATGCATATAGATCTATGAACTTCAAAAGAGCAATATAGATTTAACATCCGATATGCAAATCGGTGTCATTTCCTCCGGTACTGTCATTACAGAGCAGCACGATCAAAAAAATAAAAAAAAGGGACTGTGCCCACTTCAAAGAGAAATGTTAACAGTTCTGGTGAGCTAATACTATTGCTGATAAGAAAGCCAACTTCATTATTCCATCCGAGTTCACATTTCCATAGCTTATTTCTGTTTACTTTAGGTAAACACACACTGTTCCCTTCACCACCAACAATGCTATTTTTTTAAAACAGTATTTTTATTTGTAGGGATATATGTTTATTGGAGATAAGCCGTCCTTTCCCCCCTCTTTTCTTTTTAAACTATCCAATGCACTAATTGTGGGAGGGAAAACAATCCACTCCCCATGAACAATAAACATGTAACATTCCACACAAACCTCTGTGTTGCTTATTGCCTCTTTGATGCTGCTCTTTCAACTTTTCATTCTCCTCTCTTTTTTCCTCTCTCCCTCCCCCCTTTTTGTGCGCATTGTCTCTATTTTTAACCGCGAGTGATCTAGCCTACTAGACAATGCGGTAAAAAATGTTTCTTCCCAGTGCGCTGTAGACAAATAATACAATCTCATCTCAACGCAATGGAAGGATCGCTCTTGCCTTGTGGGCATTCTATATTTTAATCGACCAAGAAGTTTGGGTTAGTGGGTTTTCTCTCTTTCTCTCTCTCTCTCTCACTCTCCCCCTTTTAGCTTTCCATAAAGTAATTCCAAACTGTAAGCCACAGACTGACCTAACTACTTATTAAAAATGCTAATATGCTTTTGTGCTTTGATGTCTGGTGAACAATAAAAGGGAGAGAGCTACTCTGGGACACTCTAATCCTTTATTTGTCACTAAGTTATGACACCCAGCAGAGCCGTGTGACAGTCCAAATCAATCATTCCCCGCACACTGCAGGCCTTCGCTGCCTCCTGCCGAGCCTATGCAGTTTAATTAGCTTTTTTTTTTTCCACACTAGCATAATGTACATCTGCAGCTTCAGCAAGAAAAAGGCATGGAGGATATTTCACTGGGATATGGCTCTGTTAAAAAAAAGTTCACACTTTTTGTTTAAAAAAAAAAGTCTGTAAGAAGAAACATCTCAATCCTTTGTGATTTGTACTTTAGTGGAGTTTGCCGATGAGATGCACTGGACGGAGGGCACTACATTGTTAAAAGTACATTTGAATGGTGGAAAGCTACACAAAGAAAGACCTTTCTAACTAAAATACTGCAGTCTAAAGGCTTGTGTGTGTATCTTTGTGCATGTGTGTGTGTGTGCAAGAAGGACAGAATATAAATGCTTCAAATCTTATATAAATAAAAATGTAATGTTCATTTGTGGGATTAACAGAACTCAAAAACCACTGGACGAATTGACACCAAATTTGGACACAAGACACCTAACAACCCAATGTATGTCCTTCACTCAATTTTTTTTATTTTGTCATTTGGGACTTGTAGTTGTTGGGATTTATAGTTCACCTACAATCAAAGAGCATTCTGAACCCCACCAACGTTGGAATTGAATCAAACTTGGCACACAGTTCTCCCATGACCAACAAACACTATTGGAAGGGTTCAGTGGGCATGGACCTTGAGTTTTATGATGGATCTGGACCAAACTCTACACGAATACTCGATATGCCCAAATGTGAACACTGGTGGAGTTTGGGGAAAATAGAATCTTGACATTTGGGAGTTGTTCTTGCTGGGATTTATAGTTCACCTACAATCACAGAGCATTCGGAACCCCACCAATGATGGAATTGAACCAAACTTGGCACACAGAACTCCCATGACCAACAGAACACACTGGAAGATCTGGTAGGCAGTGTCCTTTGGTTTTGGAGTTGTAGTTCACCTACATCCAGAGATCACTGTGGACTCAAACAATGATGGATCTGGACCAAACTCTACACGAATACTCAATACGCCCAAATGTGAACACTGGTGGAGTTTGGGGAAAATAGAATCTTGGCATTTGGGAATTGTAGTTGCTGGGATTTATAGTTCACCTACAATCAAAGAGCATTCTGAACCCCACCAACAATGGAATTGAATCAAACTTGGCACACAGGAATCCCATGACCAACAGAAAACACTAGAAGGGTTTGGTGGGCAGTGTCCTTTGGTTTTGGAGTTTTAGTTCAACTACATCCAGAGATCACTGTGGACTCAAACAATGATGGATCTGGACCAAACTCTACACGAATACTCAATATGACAATATGTGAACACTGGTAGAGTTTGGGGAAAATAGAATCTTGACATTTGGGAGTTGTAGTTGCTGGGATTTATAGTTCACCTACAATCACAGAGCATTCTGAACTCCGCCAACGATAGAATTGGGGCAAACTTCCCACACAGAACCCCCATGACCAACAGAAAATACGTAAGGCCATCCAGTCCAACTCCCTTCACCAGGGGAAAAAAATGTAATCAAAGCCCTCTTGACAAAGAGCCGTCCAGCCATAGATAGATATATAGATATGATTCACACACAGAGAGATATAGTACCATATATTTGAAAGGGACCCCTAAACAAGGACAAATCTATGTTGCATGTTCCAAAGTAGGCCAACCAGACCATCTCTACATCAATACAAGCATAAAGACAAACATATATTTAATTGATGATAAAGGAAATTTAATTGATGATAAAGGAAGAGGGGGGCTAAGCTTACCCGATTTAAGGACCTATTATGAGGCTGCAGCAATGTCCTGGCTGAAAGAATGGATAAAATTAGAAAACAAGACCCTATTAGATTTGGAAGGATTTGGATTACGATTCGGCTGGCACGCATACGTGTGGTATAATGGAGATAAATTAAATAAAGATTTTAATAAACATATAATTAGAGGCGGACTATTGGATATTTGGAAAAAATACAGTAAAGGTATGGAACCAAAAACCCCCCTTTGGCTGAGGCCACTAGAAGCAGTCTCAAGACCAATCTTAAGGGTAGAAACAAGAACATATAAAGAATACCTTATTAGAGAAAATGAAAAATGGAAATTAAAAGGGCGGGAAGAATTGGAGATTAATTATTGGTTTCGTTATCACCAATTGCATGAAAGATACAAAAAAGACTTGAGGATTGGATTTGCAACCAAAGAATCAGAATTGGAAAGAATATGGAAAAAGTGAGTAGATCAATAGATCAAATGTGAGTAGATACTGGCGGGAAGGTAACGGCGCTCCATGCAGTCTTGCCGGCCACATGACCTTGGAGGTGTCTATGGACAACACTGGCTCTTCGGCTTAGAAATGGAGATGAGCACCAAATCCCAGAGTCAGACATGACTGGACTTAATGTCAGGGGACAACTTTTTTTTACTATAGTAATATTTAATACTGATATTGTACTATGCTAATAATATAATATTTTTTTACTATAGTAATATTTAATACTGATATTGTACTATGCTAATAATATAATATATTGTTTGTATATATATTTTGTAAGCCGCTCTGAGTCCCCTTCGGGGTGAGAAGGGCGACATATAAACGTTGTAAATAAATAAATAAATAAAACCTGACATCAATCAAATAAACTACACATAATAAGTGAAAATTCTATAATAACATAAATCTAAACAAAACATCCACATTAGTTTACAACAACCACCAGGGTTCACAAAACGGTGTGGATTGGTTATGTAGTCACATGAATACTATATATATAGGATCATGTCATTGCTGAATGTGTCCTCATGTGTGCATGTACCTGTTCTTTCCGAGACTGATTCCATAAGTCTTTTATTTATTTATTTGTATATAATTTGTAAATAATATTTATTTGTGATGTTGGGTGTTTGGGTTTGAAAGTTGTGTTCAGCACTGAGAGATTCTAACCTTTCTGTCCCTCTTCATCTGTTCTCTTGGTTGTCCTCTGCTGGTGTGAACTGAAACCACCCAAAGTCAAGGAACAATTGGGTGATTTACACCCGACGAGGCATCTGGCTTCCATACCTGTTAATCTGAATATTCATCTTCTGGGATTGGGACAAAGAGGCACCCCCTCCCAACCCCACACCCCCATCCCTGAACAAAGCATTCAAACTGGATGCCATAGGACCAGCATGTCGGAAAAGAATATGTGTCTTTTAAGTCTGTGTGGGATCTCCCAGGCTGCCAGCCCCAGACACCAAACAATGGTTCATCTTGAGTCATTGCTTCATTCTTTAGAAAAATGAGACCTGGGCTGGGTCTGGAGTGGGGGAGGAAGACCTATCTGGCTCCTGGCCAGCACAACAGGGATTGCAGTCATTATACATGAATCATTGTCTGTCTACATAGACCTCAGGCCACTATCTTCAAGTGTAGTCAAGGCCTGAGTAACTGTTTTTGGGCTAGGCTTTTTGACACTTGAGAATTAAGGAACTCTGTAGTGACATGGTTGTTGAGAAACTGGATGCGGTATGAATGTTTAGATCTATTTGAGAAGCTTTATATCAGGTGGCATCAGCTGAAGGAACTGAGATCCTTGCCTAAGGACCTCATCCAATTTGGAAGGGGGAATGTTGGGGGTGGAAAGTCTTTTTGTGTGGCATTTTATGGGGTCCAGTCTTTCAAGAAGACAGAGAATTTATTCGCCTCCATCACACAAGATTGGCTTCCCCTGTTTCTGCCCCAGGCCTCCTTGAAGTGACTGGACTGACCTTCAAGGAGCTGGGGGTGGTGACGGCCAACAGGGAGCTCTGGCGTGGGCTGGTCCGTGAGGTCACAAAGAGTCGGAGACGACTGAACGAATGAACAACAACAACACCCCAGGCCTCTTCCATATAGATGAATAAAATCCCAAATTTTCTGCTTTGAACTGGGATATATGGCAATGTGGACTCAGATAACCCAGTTCAAAGCAGATATTGTGGAATTTTCTGCCTTGATATTATATAGCTGTGAGGAAGAGCCCTCAATCATCCACTTAATTCCTATCTCTCCTCCCATTTCAAGGACACCAGCACACTTTTAAAAACTGACATCCTTTAAAAAATATTTTATTGTTTTCATCTTATTTATATAAAAAGAGTGGGAACAATAGATCTTTGTGAAGAAAAGTAGGAAAATAGGGTAGTGAAGAAATAATGAGAAAAAAAAGGGGGAAAAAGAAAAGAAAAGAAAAGAAAAGAAAAGAAAGGGTAGGGGTGGGTAAAGTGCTTCCAGGATATCCCAGGATGTCGCGATTTTTCATATTTATTTTTTTGCTTATCTTTATGTTTTGTCGTTGGTTTCATATTGATATTTCCTTTGAGTTTCGGTTACAGGGTTCTGATATATATTTCTCTATTTTCTTCTCTTACAAATTCCAGAAATTTTTCCCAATCTGTTCTTTGAGGTTTGGTTGTATTGTGTGAATTTTTTGGGGTCAGTATGTCCATATTTCTTATGTCCATTACCTTTATCATCCAATGTTCCACTGTGGGTATTTCCTTGGATCTCCATACTTTGGCCAAGGTCATTATCGCAACCGTTATTAAGTGAAAGAATATCCTATCTGCATTTTTATCCATTTTGAAATCCACAATCCCTAGTAGCAATGTTTCTGGTTTTGGATCAAATTTTATATGTAGGATCTGCTCTATCTTCTTATGTATTTGGTACCAAAAGTCCTTTATTTTCTTACACTTCCACCACATGTGGATAAAGTTGCCTTTGTCTTTTTCACACTTCCAACAGTCATCTTTCATTTTGACTTTACTTATTTTTGAAAGTATTTCTGGTGTTAAATACCATCTATAAATTTTTTTTATACCAGTTCTCCTTGAGCTCTGTTGCATAGGAATATCTTAGTTTCTTTAGCCAGATCTCTTCCCAGTCCGCCATTGGTATGGAACGGCTTATATCTCTTGACCAGTTTATCATGTTATCCTTTACTTGTTCAGTTTCAGTAGACCAGATTAATAATTGATGATATATTTTTTATTAGTTTTGTGTCTGTTTTTAAAATTTTATCCCAAAATGTGTCTTTTGTTTCAAAACCTATCTTGTTATCTATATTAAAATTTTCTTTAATTTGGCGATACTGAAACCATGACATGGTTGGTTCTAGAAACAAACTGACATCCTTTTTGAGTTTCTACACACTTCAGAAACTGGGTTCCACAGGTACCGACACAAAGTACTCTTGTGTCATTTGATGGGCTCCATGGGACTCTGTCTTTAAAATGTTTCTAAAATGTGTAGAAACAGGTGAAAACCAGTCCTTAGAAAACCCTATGAAATTCATAGGATCAACAGGCAACTTTAAGGCCTGTAACACACAGCTTGTGCAAGAGCTGGATTTTAAATACATTTAATTCTGAGAGGGCAACAAAACTTAAGAGAAGGCTAATCGTTTTTTGTGGTAGGTGTCATTAACTTGCTATGTATTTATAGCATTCCCTACAATTGCCCCAATTTGTCAATAACAATCATGATGCCGTTCCATTATTTCAACAGCATTTTAAAAGTCAGTCTCCTCTCCCCACTTTCCTCCTTCATCCTTGGTTTGTATCAGTTAGTTCAAACTGAGGGCCCTTCCTCACAGCAATATAATTTTTAATTTCTTTGTTTAATTTCTTTGTCAAAAATCAACACAAAAAAACTTATTCATGGGTCAAGACGAGTACTGTGACTTAACTCTTATGGAAAAGATTCCTTCTCTGAGTAGAGTGGCAAAAGGCATGAGCTTAGTCCACTCCAAGGCCCCACAGCTGAATAAAATCCCACATTATCTGCTTTGAACTGGAATCTATGGCAGTGTGGACTCAGATAACCCAGTTCAAAGCAGATATTGTGGGATTTTATGCTTTGATATTCTGGGATATACGACTTTGTGGAAGAGTCCCAAGAGAGTATTAACTTTCCCTGTTATGACTTTCTCTGCCTTTTTGAATGCCTGGGTGGGGAAATGATGGCATGGGCATCCAGAAGTGGCTGCTCCCATAGGAGGAGCAGTAGTGCCCTCCCTCTATGTGGGATGATCCTTGACTTATCCACAGGTCATTTTAAAATTCATAATTTTGGCCCCCAAACCTGCCCTCAACTTATACATGAGTTCAATTAATACTTGTTGAGGCATACTTCCCTTTTCTGCTCTAATCTTGTTGCATTACTTTGAATTTGTGGGGTGGCCCAGTGGAAGTTTTTAAAATTTGTGTTATGAGCTACTAGGTGTCCTGAGCTGCTCCTGATAAGGCGGCCTTGGCGTGGATGTTGAAGTCCCCCAGTACAATGAGCCATTGGGACTCCACGGTAGGCTCGAGACCACCCTACCTAGCTCAGATAGGGAGATTTTAGTACAGCGGGGTGGGCGGTACACTAACAGAATCCCTATTCTGTCCCGGTCACCTACCCTCAGGTGGACACATTCAAAGTTGGTTGACTACAGGATGGGGGCACCTGGTCAGGGAGATGGAATCCCTGTAGACCACTGCAACCCCACCTCCCCACCCTCCAGATCTCAGCTGGTGCTGCAGAGAGAAACCTGGTGGGCAAAGTTGGGTCAGATTTACACCTCCAGGTGCTGGTTTGTTCAGTAGACTTTCCTCTACAGTTCCATTTTGGCGAGAATCCTTAACATTGAACGATTGTGTTCTTAAAGTGAGAAGTATGGAACCCTGCACAGACGGTCAGTTAATGCGACTTAAGCAACGTTCAGTCATTGAATTCTTGACAGCAGAACGTGTCACCTCAAAGGAGATTCATCAGAGAATGCAAGCTGTTTATGGTGATTGTGTTGATGTGAGTACTGTGCATCGTTGGGCGATGTTGAGGTGGGAACATCTGACTTGCGTGACAAACAAGTGTTGGATGTGCTGTGACAGCAACCAGTGAGTTTCACAAACAAAGGTTGACAGATTGATTCAGGACAATCGTTGTATCACTCAGAGAGAAATTTCAAGCATAATTGGCATTTCACAAGAATATGTGGGTCATGTTTGGCTATCAGAAGATCTCTACACAATGGGTACCCAGGATGAGAAAACTGTGAAATGCTGGTTGTGGAAACAGAGTGTCGACTTCTTCCGTGACGGCTTCAGAAAACCTGTTCATTGTTGGCAGAAATAAATCCAATTGTCTGGTGATTATGTCGAAAAGTAAATAGTGGTAATTAAAGAGCACATTCTAAGGATTATTTCTGCATTTGATTTATTAAAATATTCCCATTCAAACCCAAGTAACGAAGGTGAAGGCATTACTTTTCATTCAATCCTTGTATGTTAATCCCACAAACAAACATTACATTTGTATTTATATAGATGATGTGAATGTTTCTTTTCAGCAGACAGGGCCCATTGTGAATGATAATCAGAAACAAGTGAATCCCAAACTACTTCTCCCTCACTGGAGACCCGTAGCCCTGGGCGCCCACAGAGCAACCTGTTAACAGCACAGAACAGTATAGCTCTCTGCCTGCATTAGTGACAGTCTCTAAGCAGCCTTATGGCAGAGGCCCAAAGATCATTTGTACTTTATGATGTGGAAGAAGGAAAGGTGTCAAGATGGTCAGAAGTTGCCTGGAACGGTTGTAGAAGAATATATGATGGAGCCTGGGGTGGAATGTGGGGTGAGGGTTGATCCAATGTGGATGATGCAATCAAATTCCTGGAGCAATCTTTGTGTTATCATGTTCGCACAGATCCACAAGGAGGAACCATGTCCCATCGTTCCGATGAAAACAAAAACTCTGGAATATTTATATGGTCTGCCAACAAGTCATGCTAATAATAAGCACTTGACTGGGGGTAAGGGAATGGGAACACATTGATAGAGTTGCAAAAAAATGTGAAATTCAATGATGAGGGAGAAGGAAAGAGTCATAGACAGGCAAAATTTTACTTTTTGTCCTCTTGTGTGCCAGTTTTATAAAACAGGAGTGAAACATGAAATGCTTGCCCATTGGGGAAGCTCAGGATATGGCAAGGAAACATACTGAAAAATGCCCAGATAGCCACAACACTCAATTTTTTTTTAATGGTTAGCGGACAGGAAGGGATTAAACAAGTAAGCGTTGGGCTTTACACCAGAATCGTTACTGCTATGCCAGATGCTTCTGGGACTTTGGCTGGTTAGCCGGCTGGAATTGTGAAAAGTGGGGAGTCCTGCAGAAAAGCACCACTGCCATCCAACTTGAGCACCTGTGCTTCCCCAAGTTAAACACAGACTTTGGGTTGGCATGTATTTTTGCAAAGGGGCTCTCTGGCTTCAAATCCAGGAGGGCCGCAATGATCAGATAATTGCTCCATTCACCACTGAGTGGGTTCAGCCTGTTTCCTCTTAACTCCCATTGGTGAAAGCAAATAGGAAGGAAGTACAGGCAAGGGGAAATGCCTTGAGTTGTGAATAGGGTATAGTCAGCTACCCGAGTTCCAAATTGTGAAGCTTTATTGCAGCCATGGACAGAAATACAAGGCATTAGGGGCACACCAGGTGGGTTATTTATTTGTCGTGTCAGAGCAACCAGTCCATTATATTACATTTCTAACAGAACAAAGCAAACAAACAGACAAATACAAAACTTGTGAGTTTGGTAGTTGGTTAAATGTCCTTTGACCAGTATCTGGCCACTTGGAGTGCTTCTGGTGTTGCTGCAAGAAGGTCCTCCATTGTGCATGTGGCGGGGCTCAGGTTGCATTGCAGCAGGTGGTCAGTGGTTTGCTCTTCCCCACACTCGCATGTCGAGGATTCCACTTTGTAGCCCCATTTCTCAAGATTGGCTCTGCATCTCGTGGTGCCAGAGCGCAGTCTGTTCAGTGCCTTCCAAGTCGCCCAGTCTTCTGTGTGCCCAGGAGGGAGTCTCTCATTTGGTATCAGCCATTGGTTGAGGTGCTGGGTTTGAGCCTGCCACTTTTGGACTCTCGCTTGCTGAGGTGTTCCAGCAAGTGTCTTTGTAGATCTTAGAAAACTATTTCTAGATTTAAGTCGTTGACGTGCTGGCTGATACCCAAACAGGGGATGAGCTGGAGATGTCTCTGCCTTGGGGGACATGAGAGAAACCTCCTCGCAGGATTGCAAGACATCCGGGCGTCCCCTGGGCAACGTCTTCGTAGACGGCTGATTCTCTCGCCACAGAAGCGACCAGCATGCAAGCAAGCAAGCAAAACAACCAGGTGGGTGATATCACCAAAAAAGCTTGAGTGAAAAGGGAATTTTTTCTCTAGTGTGTTGAGGCCCCTAAATTTCTAAATAGAAACTCTAGGAAAGAATTGAGAAATAATCCATGTATTATTTGGGCATGTTGAAAAACAACTGTGGGGCCTTTCAGACCACACAATTATAGCACTGTGATTCCACTTTAATTGCCATGGTAACATCCTGTGGAATCCTGGGCAGTAGAGGGAGGGGTTTTTTGAATCCTCAGTTAGAAAATACTCTTTTGGTGCCTCTGAACAAACTACAAATACTAGGATTTCATAGGATGCAGCCATTGCAAAGTTACAGCAAAGGTATAGTGTAGTGTGAGAGGGCCCTCCAATTCAAGCTTTCTCTTAGCATCCCCTGCGTTCTGGGGTTTTTGGATTTTTTTAAAAAAAAATCTATAAATATAGTAACAAAGCCAGTTATTTATTTTCGTATCAAAAGCATTGCATAAATTAGTATAAAACTGATAACGATAGAAGGAGCGCAGGTGGCTAAATATCTTTTGACCAAAAATGGGCAACAGCAATGGCATTGTCTGTAGCCTCCAAAAATTCTTCCTCTGTACATGAGGCAGGGCATAGAGGACAAGCATACAGATGCGGAGTTGTCCCACAGTCACACAAGGTGTGGGATTTTTTTAGATCGTGCCATTTTGCCAGGTTGTCTTTTGATCTGCCCACTCCACTTCTGAGTCTGTTCGGGGACTTCCAGGTTGCCCATTCTTGGTTTGCCCCTGGAGGAAGATCCTCGTGGGAGGCCATCCAGTTGGGATTTCCTGGTTTAGCTGCCCAGAGGGATACCCTTGTTGTTGCTGGGAGACACCAAGAGGAGTGGTAGTTCTCATAAAGCTTTTCCTTGATTTGAGTCTACTGGGAGGAGGCTGGTAGCCATGTAGTGGGTGGCTTTCACAGTTTAGCAGCAACTTCCCATCACACATCCACGGGGGGGGGGGGGGGGGGGGGTAATGCCAGCTAACTTGTAGAGTTTATCATCAGGTGTAGGTTTAAGACATCCTGTGATTATTCTGCATGTTTCATTCAATGCTATGTTCACCTGCTTTGCATAGGCAAACAAAGCCAGTTATAAGAAAGGAAAAAACAAAGGCATGTTTCTTTAGTTTCAACAGTTTGTTTATTATTTAGATGTGTCAACCACCACCACCACCCCCCATCCAATCTTGTACCCGCTAGTGATTTACAGTTTTTCCTGAATTCTTATTTCTCTATATAACTTGGAAACATTCAAATTCATGCTATCATGTCAACACTGAATCATTAAAGAAATTAAATCATTAATTTGTCAACATTAGTCTAATGTTCTAACATTAATTGCTGCATTAATCATTATTAATGCATCACTTTTGCATTTTTAAAAGTCAATTAAAAGTATGAAAAATCGGCAAAAACAGCCCATCCACCCCCACCCCCAAATTACCCATCACAATAACAAACTAAATTGAGACAAATTAATTGCCCATTAACAATGTAACATCATTGGCATTTAAAATAACAAATTTCAAAACTGCTGCTGATATGGAAGCTAGGAAGGCTCCTTTGTTTTCCATTCAGTGGCAGGTTAAGTCTGCCTTTTCCAAAAGGCATTTGGAAATTGATCTTAAACAATGGGGTTTTATGGCGCTGTATTGTTTAAACCTTTGAAAGATTTCAAATGGTTTAAAATAGATGTGTTTATACTGTATTTTATGACTTTTTGTAAGATGCCCTGAATTCTAGTCTGGGAGAAATGCAGGCTACAAAGTGATGAATGAATGCATGAAATGTTAGCAGAGTAATTGCACTAATTATAAAAAATAATCGCAACCTTTGCTCCAGTTCTTCTCTATAAACCCTAAGACATAAAATTCCTCCCCAAAATACTCTTTAATTGTTCCAGTTTGGCAGGGAGACTCCTGTTTAATGTTCTGCCACCCCACTTTTTCAGCTGCATTTAAAATGTCCCAGTTTCAATTTCCCCCTCCCACTTCCCCTCATTGTTTTCAGCTTAACTTCAATGCTGCAAACTACGTTCAAAGTGCATAACTAGTTTACACTTCACTAATCTATCTTGGGGCCCCTGGTGGCGCAGCGGGTTGAACCACTGAGCTGCTGAACTTGTGGACCGAAAGGCTGGCATTTCAAATCAGGGGAGCAGGGTTAGCTCCTTCTGTTAAGCCCAGTTTTGAAAAACATGCAAATGTGAGTAGATCAATAGGTACCGCTTCTGTGGGAATGATAGTGGGCAACAGAGAGCCCCCTGTCTTCAAGCTGTTCTGACCTGCAGCAGGGAGTTCCGCAGTTCCTAGATACCCAGTTGGGTCAGCATCGATGGGAATGTGGCCATAGCAGCAGCTCCAACCAAAGATCCTCTTCTGCCTTGCTTTCCTCCCCTTATCCTAACATTGTAATAAATCCCCCAATAAAGTATCTTCTAATTGTAATGTTTTCCTCTCTATTGTGTCCATTTACATTGTGTCCATTTACTGCCTCTAACACTTTCTAGCATGAACCTTTCCTTTCCCAAGCCACAGATCACTGCTGGCTCACCCGAAATGGTTTTCCAGCATCCCAGAGAGGCTGAAACTACGTTCCTCTGAACCGCGGATACGGAAACCCATTGGGTCCCCGTATCTGCGGGTCAACGGATTGCTTCCAAACTGGTGCCATTTTTCTCTTAGACTAATTCTAAGACTAACTGCTATCCCACTTTTTGTATTCTGGGCTCCTACGCTCTGGGAATAACCTTTTTACCCCAAAAACCTCATGTGGAGACCAGCTGATAACGATCCCTGGTTCCATGCTGCAACAATGTTCCTGCCGTCGACTTGCTGAGCGTCCAGAAGCCTGCCAGCCCCAGGGGGCCTGCTGCGGTCACCCCTTGGGACCCCCAGACCCCTGACCAACCATCCTGGACCTTGGATGACTTTGGATTTATAGTTTACCTTTTTTTACCCCAGTGTACACCCCCATGGACTTTTATGGACATTTTCCCCTTTTATATGAACTCTTTGGACTTTTATTGAACTTTTGCCACTTTGGAAAAATTTTGAAACTTTTTGAAAACTTTCTCTCTCCAAACCTCATGGACTCTTACAACATTTTATGAACTTTCAATGGACTATGGAGGACAGGAAGGGCTGTTATGATATCCTTTCCCTTTCAATATGAATGTATTCCCCATGGCTCCTTGTATGCCTTTCTCCTTCCCCATATCCCTATATGAAATATAAAATATGAAATGCCACCTCTTTGTGAATCCAGCACCTCAGGGCTCCAGGAAACTTCCTGAGCCAGCTAAATCCCTAAATAAAAGGACTCACCAAGGACATTTTGCATGACTGATAAACAAATGACTCTACTTCCTCAGACCTCAGAGAAGCCAAAGGAGGTGACAAAAGGTGTTTTGTCACCTCTGTCTCCTCCTTTTGTGACAATCCCTTGGCCGATACTGACTCGAGATATCATCAACAGATTTCACATCCCGTACCGAAGGACAACAAAGAGATTGACTTCCTAATCAGCTTCCAGGAACCAAAGACAACAGAGGAGCTGGTTTGAAGGTTTAAAGAAAGCTATCACCCGTGCTTATCCAAATATCAACCATTTCATCCATTCATCTTTTCTCCTGGTTCATTGTTTCCCACCTGGACCGCCTCCTTCCTTCCAATTGGCCGAGAGGCTGAAGTGGCACTGGTTCGCTGATTGGCTGAGGCATGGCAAAGCCAGCCGCACTTCCCAGCCAGCTGATGACTCTAGCCAATCAGCACGAAGCTGGCAAAGGGGGGGGGGAGTGGGAAATTTGAATCTGACCGCTTGTATTTTCCTATAAAAACTGCAATGTTTCCCTTTGCAAACTATGTTGGCTTTGGCAAATGATTGCAGTTTGACATCCGCTCCAGCTGGAATGAAATAAACAACTTGGTGGCATTTTCTTCAACTTTGGTGAGATTCATTTGGGAAAATTCAGGGAAAATCTGTTTTGCGTGCTTCTTTCTCACCAGGGTAACGGCTCCTGGTTGTTGGGCCTGTCAGGCCTCCATCTCTAAGGTGAGACCCTCCAAATTCTTGTTCAATATCAGGAAGGTAATAATGCTCCATGCAGTCATGCCGGCCTTGGAGGCATCTACCGACAACGGCAGCTCTTTGGTTTAGAAATAGAGATAAGCACCCACCCACCCCCTTGGGTTGGACATAACTAGACTTAATGTTAGGGGAAAGCTTTACCTTTAATCCATCTTGGAGAGGAGGAGAGGGGAAAACTGCTGCGGCCTCTAGTGACTAGTCTTTTCTTCCTCATTACTATCCTGGCCGCACTCTGACATTGTTGGATCTCATGTGTCCCATTTTTTTCTGTGGAATGTTAAAGTGTATGCAGAAATATTTATATAAAGGCCGATGCGCCTTTCCATAATAGGAATCTCCAATAACAAGTCCCAGAAGCACTTTAGTAGAACTAAGATTGCTGCACACTGCACACTGCACTTGCCCTACAATCCCCACATACCACCTATCACATCAGCACTTTTAATCCTGTACCCCTTACTGTGGCCCAGTTTTCATAGTGTCTTGATGTATTGTTTATTGCATGTTGTTAATATTGCTTTAACTGTTTTTAATTTTGCTTTAGGGGTTGTATTGTTGTGTTGTGTTTTGAGGCCTTGGCCTTTGTAAGCCGCATCGAGTCCTTCGGGAGATGCTAGCGGGGTACAAATAAAGTTAATAATAATAATAATAATAATAATAATAATAATAATAATACTCTATTTGTATTCTACCCTATCTCCCAAAGGAGACTCAGGATGGATTCCACAATACACAAGCTCAAAGGCAAACATTCAATGACTAGAAACAAAATGACACAGATAACACAAATAAAAATAAAGCCTTCCTTTTCTGGCTCTGAGGGATGGTGCTCATCTCCGGCTCTGGGGGATGGCGCTCATCTCCATTTCTAAGCCAAAGAGCTGGTGTTGTCCATAGACACCTCTAAGGTCATGTGGCCGGTATGACTACATGGAGCATCACTTCCTTCTCACTGAGGTACTACCTATTGATCTACTCACATTTGCGTGTTTTTGAACTGCTAGGTTGGCAGAAGCTGGGGCTAGCAGGGGGAGCTCACCCGGTCCCGCAGATTCAAACTGCCAACCTTCTGGTCAGTAAGTTCAGCAGCTCAGGAGTTTAACCCACTGCACCACTGCAACATCAATTATTTTTCTCTTTCTAATACTTTTAACATTTAACATTTCCATTCACATCCCACCATATCTCTGTCTTCTCATACAGTCTTCCTGTTCTCCATTCTCATGTACTTAAACCTGCATTTGCCCTACCACAGCCTGTGAGGTCTGGATTTCAATTTTTATTTGTCCTAGTCTACTGCTTCTTAAATTGTAGGCCACAACCACCAATGAGATTCCCTTAGCTCAGTGATGGAGTCTTAGTGGCTGTTTTAGACATTTATATGAACCTGTTGTGCAGTGTTTAGTGTTTACAGTAGACTTGCAGAAAATGTTTCTGTTGTACTTCATTAAAAGGAAAAGCCCTGCCTAGCCAACATAACATTGGGAGTCCAAACGTTTAGACAGCATCAGATTGGGGAAGGCTGCTCTGCCATTTCGAATTTACAATATCTTGAATTCTGAGTCGCTTTACTAAATCTAACATATCTTGCTTCCCTTCCTTTGCTTCTTGTTATCAAACAGCAGCCATCCATATGTTCCCCTTTCCAGTGAGGAAGTTTATGCATAGGACACACAAGGACAAATTTAAGCAGAATGCAAATACAATTATTGTCTTAGATTTCATACTAGGCAAGAATAGTTCTAATCCGGAATACTAATTTGGAATAAATTTTGGATAATGCAATAGTGAGGTGTGCATATAATCAATAGTAACAAACAACAAGCAGGACAGCTTACCCCTAGATGGCATTATAAATATCATCCATTGGCCATTGACTTACAGTCATGGGATTATTATTTTTTTGTCGTGTCAGGAGCGACTTGAGAAACTGCAAGTCGCTTCTGGTGTGAGAGAATTGGCCGTCTGCAAGGACATTGCCCAGGGGACGCCCGGATGATTTGATATTTTTATCTTCCTTGTGGGAAGCTTCTCTTATGTCCCTGCTTGGGGAGCTGGAGCTGACAGAGGGAGCTCATCTGCCTCTCCCCGGATTCGAACCTGCGACCTGTCAGCCTTCAGTCCTGCCAACACAGTGGTTTAACCCACTCTGCCACCGGGAGCTCCATGGGATGATATTATTAGTCAGACTTCAGTCAGATCTCTGTATCCATGGGTTCTGTAGCCACGGCTGAACATATTCCAAAAGCAAACCTACACTAAATATAGCACACCCTGCTATAATTTGCCACAATTTCACAGATTCTCCAACATTAATTGGAATTATTTGTTGGTTTATATAAAGGATGCTATTTTACTGTGCATTGTATATATTGGGACTTGAGCATCCACAGATTCTGATAGTCATATCCATGAAGATGGGGAACCCAAACCCATCAGATACTGAGGGACTACTGACTTAGTATTTTCCAGTGGTACTGGCAGGCAATTGATTGGTTAAATGCATTTGGACTACTTGGGTGTTAGTCCTCGACAGTTTCTTTGATAATGAACAGAATTAGGTTCATTCCTAAAGGAGACAATTTGGAATTAATTGTATCTCTGGTGTGATGATAGACAGGAATAACAGAAGCATCTTTGTCGGTTTTCGGCACACAGATAAGAGCAACACGAAGACAAGTTAGATTATCTTGTTTTTGGAAGAAGATCTTGCTGAACCAAGGCTTCCGGGAGCTTGATTGACAAGAAACTAGTGTGGGTTTTGCCTTCATGCAGCAGGTGCTTCCAACCCATGGCTCCCCCCTTTCCCACAGACAGACGGACAGACGCACACGCACACACGGAGGATCCAAACGGAGGGTTCTTCTCCTGTCCTTTTTCTGACTGAAGCCTTTGAAAGTCTCTAACTTCCTGACACTTGAAAGACTTTCCAACTGGGAAGGTAGGGATGGAGCTTCTGCAAAGACTTCTATCAATGGGGAGGCCCCATCTTCAAAGCTTTTCTTCTACAGGGTGCTGGCATCCCTTCTGAGAGTTGCTAGTGCTGGAGGGGATTCCTCCTTGAAAATCCTTCAGATCACAGAGGGGGGAGTCCCGCTTTGAAGATTCTCGCCAGAGTAGGGCCAAACCTCCTATTTTGCATTGCTGTTCAAAGGCTGGTGTGGGGGAGGGAGCGGAGGCGGAGGAGGGCCGGATGGATCTGCTCTTTGCAAAACATTTGGTTGTGCCAACCTGCACTTCCAGCCACGAGGCAAGGAGTTCATTGCTGAATCCCATTGCCACAAGTCGGGCATATGTTCAATTAGATGAATAGACTACCAGCAATTTAAATAGGTGTGTTAAGGATGAACCAAGGTCAAGCATGTTTCAAGGGGTGTGTTTGTTCTGTCAAGCTGTGGCACGCTTACAAGGAGCAGAATCCTTTCAGCAAGGGTTCTGAATATTTCCAAGCAAAGCAGTAAATGGCTCTTGTGATTTGGGGGTTAATATTCGGTATTGCCTCCCCTCCTGCTTTTTAAAAATCGCTGTAGCTGCCAGGCTTCAATGCTGCTTTTGATGGGAATGCAGATGACACGTCATTAAATTATTACAAATGAGACAGCAGTGAATCAGCTTCCTTGGTTTCTCTTCCTCCGCATCAAGCATGTATTAGCTGCATGACATGGTGCAAACATGCCCCAGCAGATGATGCACACATTGAGAAAAAACGGTGGCAAAGGCCTTCATGATAAGAAATGGAAAAATCATATACTGGCTTGCTTGGCTTAACTTAAAAAAACAAAAAAACATTTCCTCTTATATGTCTACTTTCAAACTGCATTATATGGCAGTGTAGATGTGGTCTAGGAGAAGGAGAACCTAGAAGTAGAACACAGCTTATACTTCGTGGATCTGATTCAGTTCTTGGCTTCCCCAATTACATAAGGACATCTCATTTACCTACAAAAAGTTGCAGTAGGGAAAAGAGCAAAACAACCCTCCATATAAACCCATTTTCCTACTTCCAACAGACCTCACTACCTCTGAGGATGCTTGCCATAGGTGCAAGCGAAATGTCAGGAGAGAATGCCTCTAGACCAGGGGCCCTCAAACTTTTTAAACAGACGGCCAGGTCACAGTCCCTCAAACTGTTGGATTATTTTTTTAAATGGTTTTTATTGAAGTTTATGTCTATATACATCCAAGGGTATAGGGGTGGGGGTAAGGGTATGGTATGGTAGTATGTGGAAAGAGGGGAATGGGATAGGGAAAGTGATGGGGGGGGAGGGGGGGGAGTAGCTTCCCGTCAGTCTTCTGAGGGTTTTCTCTTCTTATTGTTACTGAGTCTTCAAGCCGACCTAGGTTTTGGATTTACTTCTTTAGATGCTTGACAGATCAATTTGAAGAGGAACCGCCTTAGTCTTAATAAATTCTTTGAAGCCTGTCCAGTCTGTGTATTTATTTGTTCCTCTTAGTCTTTGTGAGAGGTTATCCATTTGAATAATTTCCAAAACTTTGATATACCACTCTTCTATGCTTGGGATTTCTTTTGTCTTCCAGAACTTAGCCAGGAGTATCCTTGCTGCTGTGCTAAGTAGGAATATTATCTTTTCTTGATTTTTGTCTAATTTTATATTTGTAATTCCTAATAAATAGGTTTCTGGTACTTGGGGAAAGTTGGTTTTTATAATGTTTTGCATTGCTTTATGTATTTCTTTCCAATACTTTTTAACCAATTTACAAGACCACCATTGGTGGAAAAAAGTTCCCTTTTCTTTCCCACATTTCCAACATAGATTTGATCCGGTTTTATTAAATTTTGCTATATTTTCTGGCGTATAATACCACCGGAAAAACATCTTAAACCAATTTTCCTTTAGGTCGCTCGCTTCTGTATATTTTATTTTGGTTGTCCAAACCTCTTCCCATTGTTTTATTAGTATATTATGTCCTAAATCTCTTGCCCATTTCACCTGACAGTTTTTAATCTGTTCTTCCTCTGTGGCCCATGTGAGTAGTTGGTCATAAATAATTTTTATTAATTTCCTTTTCTTTTTCATGATAAGCTCCCATATTCCTTGTTCCTGGCTAAAACCTAGTTTTTTATCTTCCTTAAATTCCTGATGGAAAAATCATATACTGGCTTGCTTGGCTTAACTTAAAAAAAAAAAACACATTTCCTCTTATATGTCTACTTTCAAACTGCATTATATGGCAGTGTAGATGTGGTCTAGGAGAAGGAGAACCTAGAAGTAGAACACAGCTTATACTTCGTGGATCTGATTCAGTTCTTGGCTTCCCCAATTACATAAGGACATCTCATTTACCTACAAAAAGTTGCAGTAGGGAAAAGAGCAAAACAACCCTCCATATAAACCCATTTTCCTACTTCCAACAGACCTCACTACCTCTGAGGATGCTTGCCATAGGTGCAAGCGAAATGTCAGGAGAGAATGCCTCTAGACCAGGGGCCCTCAAACTTTTTAAACAGACGGCCAGGTCACAGTCCCTCAAACTGTTGGATTATAATTTGAAAAAAACATGGATGAATTCCTATGCACACTGCACATATCTTATTGGTAGTGCAAAAGACACTTAAAAACAATACAATAATTAAAATGAAGAACAATTTTAACAAATATAAACTTATTAGTATTTCAATTGGAAGTGTGTGCCTGTTTTTGGCTGATGAGATAGGATTGTTGTTGTTGTTGTTGTGTGCTTTCAAGTCATTTCAGACTTAGGTTGACCCTGAGCGAGGGCCAGGTAAATGACCTTGGAGGGCCGCATCCGGCCCCCGTGCCTTAGTTTGAGGACCCCTGCTCTAAACCATGGCCTTATAGCCCGAAAAAACCTACAACCCAACCCTCCATTTCCTGTGATTCACTGGAGATCTGAAAGGGCAACATTAGCAGTCATCTCCCAAGTGCAAAACGGTAGCTGATGTGGTTTAAACTTTTCCACTCACAACCCATTTCGGCCTGATAATTTTTTATGTTACCCCAGTTATATAGATATATAAAATATGTATAAAAAATCAAATATTTTTTATAACAAATCGGAGCTTGCAAGACTTGCTAAACAAGCTGATTCTCCTTGTTATGATGTACAGCTGAAGAGATGTATAAGTTCATGTAAATGTCTAAAACAGCCACTAGGTGGCATTCGGAAACCTTTATCTGTTGCCAAATTTTTCGTGACCCCAACATTGAGCTAACTGGACATATTTGGGGTCAGGACCCAGACTTAAAGAAGCAGCGGCCTAGAGCACCTACTAATCACCTCTGGGCAGTGAATGGCCATAGCTGCCTGTTCTAGGCTCTAGAAAACAAGGGGGAGCTATTAATACAGGAAGATACTGAATACTTCCTTCTGCAACTGAAGTCGTTGGAACTTTAGTTCTCGCCAAAGTAGCATTCCCTCTTTGGTGGGAACCAAGAGTCCTCTCTCCCTGAGGCAGACCCCCCTAAAGTTCCTACCGACTTCACAACTTCTAGAATCAAAAAGAGACTGCATAGGTTATCTAGTCCATCTCCTACCATGCAGGAAAAGCACAACCAAAGCACCCCCAACAGATGGCCATTCAGCCTCTGTTTAAAAGTCTCCAAGGAAGGAGCTTTCACCACACTCCGAGGCAGAGAGTTCCACGGCTGAACAGCTATCATGGTCAAGAAGCTCTTCCTAATGTTTAGGTGAAATCTCCTTTCCTGTAATTTGAACCCATTGCTCCGAGTCTTCTGGAAAAACATATATATTTGCATAAGCCCAGTACACCATGTATATCACCAACAGGCTTCTGCCTATGAATTTTTCCAAGGCAGCATATTACTAACAAATTATATTTCAGTTTATTTTCTGTTGTTCCTTATTATAGAAAAAAAGAGTCCGCAACATGATCCTCCAATAAATTATTATTATTACTATTATTTCTAGCATTTCTATCCTGTCTTTCTCAACCCCCGAAGAGGGACTCAGGACGGCTTACACTTGGCAACAATTCGATGGCGTTACATATAACAATACTACAATGATCAATAGGAGCCAACATTGGTTTGTCAACAACATATTCAGCCAAACTAATCTGTTTCAATGAGGTCACTAGTTTATTAGTTGCTGTAGATGCCATTTATCTGGATTTCAGTAAAGTATTGGATAAGGTTTCCTATAATATTTTGATTTGCAAACTGAATAAATGTGTAATAAATGGAAACAATGTCAGATAGATCCATAATTTGTTGGAAAACTGTGCACAAAGAGTTGTCATCAATGGTTGTGCTTCAAAGCGGAAGGAAGCCTCAAGTGGAGTGCCTCGGGGTTCTGTCCTGGGGCTGTTGCTCTTCAATGTTTTTATCAATGACTTAGACAATGAGATGAGGGAATCTTTATCAAGTTTGCAGATAACACAAAACTGGGAGGGGTGGCTCACACATTGGAAGAGAGGAACAGAAGTGAAAAGGATCTCTATATATTAGAAAATGGGGCACAAATTATAAAATGTATTTTAATAGAGACAAATGCAAAATTCTATATTTAGGCCAAGAAACCCAAATGTGCAGGTACAGTTGGGGGTTCAACAGTATGTTAGTAGACCCACCTTATCTGTGAACTCACGGTTTATGAATTCAACCCACTATGGATTCAAAACAATAATGTATGTTTGGATCTATTGTGGGGAGTACACCAGCCACCCGCAATGGGATTCCTGATCAGCTACCTGCTGGGGATGCTTTAACTCAGTGGTTCTCAACCTGTGGGTCCCCAGGTTGAGAACCAGGTGTTTTGGGCTACAACTCCCAGAAATCCCAGCCAATTTACCAGCTGTTAGGATTTCTGGGAGTTGAAGGCCAAAACATCGGGGGATCCACAGGTTGAGAACAACTGGAGATCCTACATTGAGCTGAGGTTGGACTCAATGATCCATAACACCCTTCGTTCGTTAGGCAATCCCTCATTGTCCGAGTAGGATAATCTTCCAGGGTGAGTACGTAGGTGACTATGGGGCCCTGTTCTTTATCTGCATCATCTGCGGTGAGGGCATTGGTTTCCAGGTGGAAGGCAGTCCCGGTCGAGATTGGCTTGGCATGTTCCTCTTGGCCCGTTTCTCTCTTTTGCCCTCCATTTGTGCCATTCTGCAGCACTGCTGGTCACAGCTGACCTCAAGGGCCAGGGCTTCCCAGTTCTCAGTGTCTATGTCACAGTTTTTAAAGTTGGCTTTGAGCCCATCTTCAAATCTCTTTTCCTGCCCGCCAACATTCCGTTTTCCATTCTTGAGTTCAGAATAGATCAACAGCTTTGGGAGATGGTGGTCGGGCATCCGGACAATATGGCTGGTCCAGCGGAGTTGATGGCAGAGGACCATCGCTTCAATGCTGGTGGTCTTTGTTTCTTCCAGCACACTGCCATTTGTCTGCCTGTCTTCCCAAGAGATTTGCAGGATTTTCCGGAGGCAGCGCTGATGGAATCGTTCCAGGAGTTGCATGTGACGTCTGTAGACAGTCCACGTCTCGCAGGAATATAGCAGGTTTGGGAGGACAATAGCTTTATAAACAAGCACCTTGGTATCCCTACCAACTCACCCTTACCAACTCAATGATCCTATGAATTTAAGTTAGGGAGGATTCAAATACATTTTCCGAATATGCCACCCATGTTTTTACAACTGTGTAACTGTGGAGGCTTGGAACAGGGAGCCCACATGTATATGAAAAAAAATGCAGGTGACACTCCAACGTACCTCCACTCATGTCACTGTCATTTAGTTGTATGGGTTGTCTATTGTCTATTGAATTTAGAAATCCAGAGCTCTGGGTTCCGGAGGGTTTACTATACTACACGTCTTTCTTAAATAAGTGGCTAACCTCTGAGAAAAGTGAAGCATTGATGTGCCATCTGCAATTATTTATGAACTTCATGGGCATTCTTATTTAGTTTTAGTCAGTATCACTAGCAGTGTCCAATAGCCCCTGCATCCATAAATAAAGCTAAAGTCGTACAGTTATTGAATGCGACATTTGATACAAAACTCCATATTTGCATATCACAGTCATGTAAGTATAGAACAGTAGTTCTCAACCTGGGGGTCGTGACCCAAAGGTGTGTCGTTAGGCCATTTTCTGGGGGGGTCGCCAAGCTGCCTTGGCTGGCCCCGCCCCCTCCAAAATGGCAGCTGACCCCCGGAGCCAGCCACATGGCACTCCTGGCAGGCTCCTCCTCCTGCTCTTCCCACAGACCAGTGGGTAGTCAGGAGGAGGAGCTTTGAAGGCAAAGGCCCGGGCGAAGAAGACTCACCCTTTGTTCAGGCCACAAGATAAGTAAACCTCTTCCTGCCGTCCTCATGCCTGGCCATCCATGGAGTCTTCTTTGCCTCCTTCCGAGCTCAGAGGGGAGTGAGGGACAGGTGGAGGGAGTTCTCTGTGCCAAGTTTGAGTGCATTGCATGGTTGCATGAGTTCAGAATGCTTTTGGATAGGAGAGGACTATATATCCCAGCAGCTCCAACATGCCAAGGTCTATGTACCCCAGTCCCGTCCAGTATTTTCTGTTCACCATGGGAATTCTCTGTGCCAAGTTTGAGTGCATTGGATGGTTGCATGAGTTCAGAATGCTTTTGGATGGGAGAGGCCTATATATCCCAGCAGCTCCAACATGCCAAGGTACCCCAATCCTCTCCAGTAATTTCTGTTGGTTATGTGAGTTCTGTATGCCAAGCTTCTTCAATTCCATTTTTGTTGGAGTTCAGAATGATCTTTGATGGCAGAGGAATTATAAATCCCAGCAACTGCAACACCCAAATGTCAAGTTCCATTTCCCCCAAATTCCACCATTGTTCAAATTTGGGTATATTGAGTATTCATGCCAAGTTTGGTCCAGATCCATAGTCATTTGGGTTCTCAGTGCTTTCTGGATGTAGGTGAACTACATCTCCCATAAATCACTGTCAATTCTTCCCAAACTCCTCCAGTATTTTCTGTTGGTCATGGGAGTTCTATGTGCCAAGTTTGGTCCAGGTCTGTAATTCGTGGGGGAACTCAGTGGTCTGTGGAAGTCAGAGCTGAATTGGTTGAAGGTACTGCAAATCCCATCATCCATTATCCATACTCCCCTAAACATATTGTTTTTGTGATTAATCACTATGCTTTAATTATGTTCAATTTGTAACAATGAAAATACATCCTGCATATTAGATATTGGCATTGGAATTCATAAGAGTAGCAAAATTATTTATGAAGTACCAACGGAAATATGGTTTATTTATTTATTTATTTATTTACAGTTCTTATATTCCGCCCTTCTCACCCCGCAGGGGACTCAGGGCGGATTACAGTAAACACATATATGGCAAACATTCAATGCCAGTTTGACATACAACATTTAACAGACAAAGGCTATTTAACTTTTTTTTTTTCTGGCCGCCAGGGGAGCTGCTGCTTTTCATCGTCCATCAACGACACTGATGAAGTTCTTCCGCATTCCACATTCCCCGGAGTCTTCTTTCTTTATGGCCTCATAAATTAGTTAAATTTAGCCTCCGACACAAGGTGGTCCCTTATTTTCCTACTTGACAGATGCAACTGTATTTTGGGTTGCAAAGGTCGACAACGGGCTACACAATGGCTGGACACCCACTCCAGCCCGGGCTGGCTTCGAACTCATGACCTTTTGGTCAGAGTGATCTTAATGCGGCTGACACTCAGCCAGCTGCGCCACAATCCCGGTGGTTGGGGGTCACCACAACACGAGGAACTTTATTTGGGGGTCACCGCATTAGAAAGGTTGAGAACCACTGGTATAGAATATAGGTATCCTTATAAATAGCTCCTCTGTTGGGTTACTTCTTTTGTACCAAGGATGGGT